>NW_028315837.1:558599-568599 GCF_039701765.1 Tetranychus urticae
TAACCTAACCTAACCTAACCTAACCTAACCTAACCTAACCTAACCTAACCTAACCTAACCTAACCTAACCTAACCTAACCTAACCTAACCTAACCTAACCTAACCTAACCTAACCTAACCTAACCTAACCTAACCTAACCTAACCTAACCTAACCTAACCTAACCTAACCTAACCTAACCTAACCTAACCTAACCTAACCTAACCTAACCTAACCTAACCTAACCTAACCTAACCTAACCTAACCTAACCTAACCTAACCTAACCTAACCTAACCTAACCTAACCTAACCTAACCTAACCTAACCTAACCTAACCTAACTCTAACCTAACCTAACCTAACCTAACCTAACCTAACCTAACCTAACCTAACCTAACCTAACCTAACCTAACCTAACCTAACCTAACCTAACCTAACCTAACCTAACCTAACCTAACCTAACCTAACCTAACCTAACCTAACCTAACCTAACCTAACCTAACCTAACCTAACCTAACCTAACCTAACCTAACCTAACCTAACCTAACCTAACCTAACCTAACCTAACCTAACCTAACCTAACCTAACCTAACCTAACCTAACCTAACCTAACCTAACCTAACCTAACCTAACCTAACCTAACCTAACCTAACCTAACCTAACCTAACCTAACCTAACCTAACCTAACCTAACCTAACCTAACCTAACCTAACCTAACCTAACCTAACCTAACCTAACCTAACCTAACCTAACCTAACCTAACCTAACCTAACCTAACCTAACCTAACCTAACCTAACCTAACCTAACCTAACCTAACCTAACCTAACCTAACCTAACCTAACCTAACCTAACCTAACCTAACCTAACCTAACCTAACCTAACCTAACCTAACCTAACCTAACCTAACCTAACCTAACCTAACCTAACCTAACCTAACCTAACCTAACCTAACCTAACCTAACCTAACCTAACCTAACCTAACCTAACCTAACCTAACCTAACCTAACCTAACCTAACCTAACCTAACCTAACCTAACCTAACCTAACCTAACCTAACCTAACCTAACCTAACCTAACCTAACCTAACCTAACCTAACCTAACCTAACCTAACCTAACCTAACCTAACCTAACCTAACCTAACCTAACCTAACCTAACCTAACCTAACCTAACCTAACCTAACCTAACCTAACCTAACCTAACCTAACCTAACCTAACCTAACCTAACCTAACCTAACCTAACCTAACCTAACCTAACCTAACCTAACCTAACCTAACCTAACCTAACCTAACCTAACCTAACCTAACCTAACCTAACCTAACCTAACCTAACCTAACCTAACCTAACCTAACCTAACCTAACCTAACCTAACCTAACCTAACCTAACCTAACCTAACCTAACCTAACCTAACCTAACCTAACCTAACCTAACCTAACCTAACCTAACCTAACCTAACCTAACCTAACCTAACCTAACCTAACCTAACCTAACCTAACCTAACCTAACCTAACCTAACCTAACCTAACCTAACCTAACCTAACCTAACCTAACCTAACCTAACCTAACCTAACCTAACCTAACCTAACCTAACCTAACCTAACCTAACCTAACCTAACCTAACCTAACCTAACCTAACCTAACCTAACCTAACCTAACCTAACCTAACCTAACCTAACCTAACCTAACCTAACCTAACCTAACCTAACCTAACCTAACCTAACCTAACCTAACCTAACCTAACCTAACCTAACCTAACCTAACCTAACCTAACCTAACCTAACCTAACCTAACCTAACCTAACCTAACCTAACCTAACCTAACCTAACCTAACCTAACCTAACCTAACCTAACCTAACCTAACCTAACCTAACCTAACCTAACCTAACCTAACCTAACCTAACCTAACCTAACCTAACCTAACCTACCTAACCTAACCTAACCTAACCTAACCTAACCTAACCTAACCTAACCTAACCTAACCTAACCTAACCTAACCTAACCTAACCTAACCTAACCTAACCTAACCTAACCTAACCTAACCTAACCTAACCTAACCTAACCTAACCTAACCTAACCTAACCTAACCTAACCTAACCTAACCTAACCTAACCTAACCTAACCTAACCTAACCTAACCTAACCTAACCTAACCTAACCTAACCTAACCTAACCTAACCTAACCTAACCTAACCTAACCTAACCTAACCTAACCTAACCTAACCTAACCTAACCTAACCTAACCTAACCTAACCTAACCTAACCTAACCTAACCTAACCTAACCTAACCTAACCTAACCTAACCTAACCTAACCTAACCTAACCTAACCTAACCTAACCTAACCTAACCTAACCTAACCTAACCTAACCTAACCTAACCTAACCTAACCTAACCTAACCTAACCTAACCTAACCTAACCTAACCTAACCTAACCTAACCTAACCTAACCTAACCTAACCTAACCTAACCTAACCTAACCTAACCTAACCTAACCTAACCTAACCTAACCTAACCTAACCTAACCTAACCTAACCTAACCTAACCTAACCTAACCTAACCTAACCTAACCTAACCTAACCTAACCTAACCTAACCTAACCTAACCTAACCTAACCTAACCTAACCTAACCTAACCTAACCTAACCTAACCTAACCTAACCTAACCTAACCTAACCTAACCTAACCTAACCTAACCTAACCTAACCTAACCTAACCTAACCTAACCTAACCTAACCTAACCTAACCTAACCTAACCTAACCTAACCTAACCTAACCTAACCTAACCTAACCTAACCTAACCTAACCTAACCTAACCTAACCTAACCTAACCTAACCTAACCTAACCTAACCTAACCTAACCTAACCTAACCTAACCTAACCTAACCTAACCTAACCTAACCTAACCTAACCTAACCTAACCTAACCTAACCTAACCTAACCTAACCTAACCTAACCTAACCTAACCTAACCTAACCTAACCTAACCTAACCTAACCTAACCTAACCTAACCTAACCTAACCTAACCTAACCTAACCTAACCTAACCTAACCTAACCTAACCTAACCTAACCTAACCTAACCTAACCTAACCTAACCTAACCTAACCTAACCTAACCTAACCTAACCTAACCTAACCTAACCTAACCTAACCTAACCTAACCTAACCTAACCTAACCTAACCTAACCTAACCTAACCTAACCTAACCTAACCTCCCCACCCCGACACCTCACCTACCCCACCTCCTCACCCTCCCCTACCTCCTAACACAACCCACCTACCCTAACCTAACCTAACCTAACCTAACCTAACCTAACCTAACCTAACCTAACCTAACCTAACCTAACCTAACCTAACCTAACCTAACCTAACCTAACCTAACCTAACCTAACCTAACCTAACCTAACCTAACCTAACCTAACCTAACCTAACCTAACCTAACCTAACCTAACCTAACCTAACCTAACCTAACCTAACCTAACCTAACCTAACCTAACCTAACCTAACCTAACCTAACCTAACCTAACCTAACCTAACCTAACCTAACCTAACCTAACCTAACCTAACCTAACCTAACCTAACCTAACCTAACCTAACCTAACCTAACCTAACCTAACCTAACCTAACCTAACCTAACCTAACCTAACCTAACCTAACCTAACCTAACCTAACCTAACCTAACCTAACCTAACCTAACCTAACCTAACCTAACCTAACCTAACCTAACCTAACCTAACCTAACCTAACCTAACCTAACCTAACCTAACCTAACCTAACCTAACCTAACCTAACCTAACCTAACCTAACCTAACCTAACCTAACCTAACCTAACCTAACCTAACCTAACCTAACCTAACCTAACCTAACCTAACCTAACCTAACCTAACCTAACCTAACCTAACCTAACCTAACCTAACCTAACCTAACCTAACCTAACCTAACCTAACCTAACCTAACCTAACCTAACCTAACCTAACCTAACCTAACCTAACCTAACCTAACCTAACCTAACCTAACCTAACCTAACCTAACCTAACCTAACCTAACCTAACCTAACCTAACCTAACCTAACCTAACCTAACCTAACCTAACCTAACCTAACCTAACCTAACCTAACCTAACCTAACCTAACCTAACCTAACCTAACCTAACCTAACCTAACCTAACCTAACCTAACCTAACCTAACCTAACCTAACCTAACCTAACCTAACCTAACCTAACCTAACCTAACCTAACCTAACCTAACCTAACCTAACCTAACCTAACCTAACCTAACCTAACCTAACCTAACCTAACCTAACCTAACCTAACCTAACCTAACCTAACCTAACCTAACCTAACCTAACCTAACCTAACCTAACCTAACCTAACCTAACCTAACCTAACCTAACCTAACCTAACCTAACCTAACCTAACCTAACCTAACCTAACCTAACCTAACCTAACCTAACCTAACCTAACCTAACCTAACCTAACCTAACCTAACCTAACCTAACCTAACCTAACCTAACCTAACCTAACCTAACCTAACCTAACCTAACCTAACCTAACCTAACCTAACCTAACCTAACCTAACCTAACCTAACCTAACCTAACCTAACCTAACCTAACCTAACCTAACCTAACCTAACCTAACCTAACCTAACCTAACCTAACCTAACCTAACCTAACCTAACCTAACCTAACCTAACCTAACCTAACCTAACCTAACCTAACCTAACCTAACCTAACCTAACCTAACCTAACCTAACCTAACCTAACCTAACCTAACCTAACCTAACCTAACCTAACCTAACCTAACCTAACCTAACCTAACCTAACCTAACCTAACCTAACCTAACCTAACCTAACCTAACCTAACCTAACCTAACCTAACCTAACCTAACCTAACCTAACCTAACCTAACCTAACCTAACCTAACCTAACCTAACCTAACCTAACCTAACCTAACCTAACCTAACCTAACCTAACCTAACCTAACCTAACCTAACCTAACCTAACCTAACCTAACCTAACCTAACCTAACCTAACCTAACCTAACCTAACCTAACCTAACCTAACCTAACCTAACCTAACCTAACCTAACCTAACCTAACCTAACCTAACCTAACCTAACCTAACCTAACCTAACCTATACCTAACCTAACCTAACCTAACCTAACCTAACCTAACCTAACCTAACCTAACCTAACCTAACCTAACCTAACCTAACCTAACCTAACCTAACCTAACCTAACCTAACCTAACCTAACCTAACCTAACCTAACCTAACCTAACCTAACCTAACCTAACCTAACCTAACCTAACCTAACCTAACCTAACCTAACCTAACCTAACCTAACCTAACCTAACCTAACCTAACCTAACCTAACCTAACCTAACCTAACCTAACCTAACCTAACCTAACCTAACCTAACCTAACCTAACCTAACCTAACCTAACCTAACCTAACCTAACCTAACCTAACCTAACCTAACCTAACCTAACCTAACCTAACCTAACCTAACCTAACCTAACCTAACCTAACCTAACCTAACCTAACCTAACCTAACCTAACCTAACCTAACCTAACCTAACCTAACCTAACCTAACCTAACCTAACCTAACCTAACCTAACCTAACCTAACCTAACCTAACCTAACCTAACCTAACCTAACCTAACCTAACCTAACCTAACCTAACCTAACCTAACCTAACCTAACCTAACCTAACCTAACCTAACCTAACCTAACCTAACCTAACCTAACCTAACCTAACCTAACCTAACCTAACCTAACCTAACCTAACCTAACCTAACCTAACCTAACCTAACCTAACCTAACCTAACCTAACCTAACCTAACCTAACCTAACCTAACCTAACCTAACCTAACCTAACCTAACCTAACCTAACCTAACCTAACCTAACCTAACCTAACCTAACCTAACCTAACCTAACCTAACCTAACCTAACCTAACCTAACCTAACCTAACCTAACCTAACCTAACCTAACCTAACCTAACCTAACCTAACCTAACCTAACCTAACCTAACCTAACCTAACCTAACCTAACCTAACCTAACCTAACCTAACCTAACCTAACCTAACCTAACCTAACCTAACCTAACCTAACCTAACCTAACCTAACCTAACCTAACCTAACCTAACCTAACCTAACCTAACCTAACCTAACCTAACCTAACCTAACCTAACCTAACCTAACCTAACCTAACCTAACCTAACCTAACCTAACCTAACCTAACCTAACCTAACCTAACCTAACCTAACCTAACCTAACCTAACCTAACCTAACCTAACCTAACCTAACCTAACCTAACCTAACCTAACCTAACCTAACCTAACCTAACCTAACCTAACCTAACCTAACCTAACCTAACCTAACCTAACCTAACCTAACCTAACCTAACCTAACCTAACCTAACCTAACCTAACCTAACCTAACCTAACCTAACCTAACCTAACCTAACCTAACCTAACCTAACCTAACCTAACCTAACCTAACCTAACCTAACCTAACCTAACCTAACCTAACCTAACCTAACCTAACCTAACCTAACCTAACCTAACCTAACCTAACCTAACCTAACCTAACCTAACCTAACCTAACCTAACCTAACCTAACCTAACCTAACCTAACCTAACCTAACCTAACCTAACCTAACCTAACCTAACCTAACCTAACCTAACCTAACCTAACCTAACCTAACCTAACCTAACCTAACCTAACCTAACCTAACCTAACCTAACCTAACCTAACCTAACCTAACCTAACCTAACCTAACCTAACCTAACCTAACCTAACCTAACCTAACCTAACCTAACCTAACCTAACCTAACCTAACCTAACCTAACCTAACCTAACCTAACCTAACCTAACCTAACCTAACCTAACCTAACCTAACCTAACCTAACCTAACCTAACCTAACCTAACCTAACCTAACCTAACCTAACCTAACCTAACCTAACCTAACCTAACCTAACCTAACCTAACCTAACCTAACCTAACCTAACCTAACCTAACCTAACCTAACCTAACCTAACCTAACCTAACCTAACCTAACCTAACCTAACCTAACCTAACCTAACCTAACCTAACCTAACCTAACCTAACCTAACCTAACCTAACCTAACCTAACCTAACCTAACCTAACCTAACCTAACCTAACCTAACCTAACCTAACCTAACCTAACCTAACCTAACCTAACCTAACCTAACCTAACCTAACCTAACCTAACCTAACCTAACCTAACCTAACCTAACCTAACCTAACCTAACCTAACCTAACCTAACCTAACCTAACCTAACCTAACCTAACCTAACCTAACCTAACCTAACCTAACCTAACCTAACCTAACCTAACCTAACCTAACCTAACCTAACCTAACCTAACCTAACCTAACCTAACCTAACCTAACCTAACCTAACCTAACCTAACCTAACCTAACCTAACCTAACCTAACCTAACCTAACCTAACCTAACCTAACCTAACCTAACCTAACCTAACCTAACCTAACCTAACCTAACCTAACCTAACCTAACCTAACCTAACCTAACCTAACCTAACCTAACCTAACCTAACCTAACCTAACCTAACCTAACCTAACCTAACCTAACCTAACCTAACCTAACCTAACCTAACCTAACCTAACCTAACCTAACCTAACCTAACCTAACCTAACCTAACCTAACCTAACCTAACCTAACCTAACCTAACCTAACCTAACCTAACCTAACCTAACCTAACCTAACCTAACCTAACCTAACCTAACCTAACCTAACCTAACCTAACCTAACCTAACCTAACCTAACCTAACCTAACCTAACCTAACCTAACCTAACCTAACCTAACCTAACCTAACCTAACCTAACCTAACCTAACCTAACCTAACCTAACCTAACCTAACCTAACCTAACCTAACCTAACCTAACCTAACCTAACCTAACCTAACCTAACCTAACCTAACCTAACCTAACCTAACCTAACCTAACCTAACCTAACCTAACCTAACCTAACCTAACCTAACCTAACCTAACCTAACCTAACCTAACCTAACCTAACCTAACCTAACCTAACCTAACCTAACCTAACCTAACCTAACCTAACCTAACCTAACCTAACCTAACCTAACCTAACCTAACCTAACCTAACCTAACCTAACCTAACCTAACCTAACCTAACCTAACCTAACCTAACCTAACCTAACCTAACCTAACCTAACCTAACCTAACCTAACCTAACCTAACCTAACCTAACCTAACCTAACCTAACCTAACCTAACCTAACCTAACCTAACCTAACCTAACCTAACCTAACCTAACCTAACCTAACCTAACCTAACCTAACCTAACCTAACCTAACCTAACCTAACCTAACCTAACCTAACCTAACCTAACCTAACCTAACCTAACCTAACCTAACCTAACCTAACCTAACCTAACCTAACCTAACCTAACCTAACCTAACCTAACCTAACCTAACCTAACCTAACCTAACCTAACCTAACCTAACCTAACCTAACCTAACCTAACCTAACCTAACCTAACCTAACCTAACCTAACCTAACCTAACCTAACCTAACCTAACCTAACCTAACCTAACCTAACCTAACCTAACCTAACCTAACCTAACCTAACCTAACCTAACCTAACCTAACCTAACCTAACCTAACCTAACCTAACCTAACCTATCCTAACCTAACCTAACCTAACCTAACCTAACCTAACCTAACCTAACCTAACCTAACCTAACCTAACCTAACCTAACCTAACCTAACCTAACCTAACCTAACCTAACCTAACCTAACCTAACCTAACCTAACCTAACCTAACCTAACCTAACCTAACCTAACCTAACCTAACCTAACCTAACCTAACCTAACCTAACCTAACCTAACCTAACCTAACCTAACCTAACCTAACCTAACCTAACCTAACCTAACCTAACCTAACCTAACCTAACCTAACCTAACCTAACCTAACCTAACCTAACCTAACCTAACCTAACCTAACCTAACCTAACCTAACCTAACCTAACCTAACCTAACCTAACCTAACCTAACCTAACCTAACCTAACCTAACCTAACCTAACCTAACCTAACCTAACCTAACCTAACCTAACCTAACCTAACCTAACCTAACCTAACCTAACCTAACCTAACCTAACCTAACCTAACCTAACCTAACCTAACCTAACCTAACCTAACCTAACCTAACCTAACCTAACCTAACCTAACCTAACCTAACCTAACCTAACCTAACCTAACCTAACCTAACCTAACCTAACCTAACCTAACCTAACCTAACCTAACCTAACCTAACCTAACCTAACCTAACCTAACCTAACCTAACCTAACCTAACCTAACCTAACCTAACCTAACCTAACCTAACCTAACCTAACCTAACCTAACCTAACCTAACCTAACCTAACCTAACCTAACCTAACCTAACCTAACCTAACCTAACCTAACCTAACCTAACCTAACCTAACCTAACCTAACCTAACCTAACCTAACCTAACCTAACCTAACCTAACCTAACCTAACCTAACCTAACCTAACCTAACCTAACCTAACCTAACCTAACCTAACCTAACCTAACCTAACCTAACCTAACCTAACCTAACCTAACCTAACCTAACCTAACCTAACCTAACCTAACCTAACCTAACCTAACCTAACCTAACCTAACCTAACCTAACCTAACCTAACCTAACCTAACCTAACCTAACCTAACCTAACCTAACCTAACCTAACCTAACCTAACCTAACCTAACCTAACCTAACCTAACCTAACCTAACCTAACCTAACCTAACCTAACCTAACCTAACCTAACCTAACCTAACCTAACCTAACCTAACCTAACCTAACCTAACCTAACCTAACCTAACCTAACCTAACCTAACCTAACCTAACCTAACCTAACCTAACCTAACCTAACCTAACCTAACCTAACCTAACCTAACCTAACCTAACCTAACCTAACCTAACCTAACCTAACCTAACCTAACCTAACCTAACCTAAC
>NW_028315837.1:569099-584099 GCF_039701765.1 Tetranychus urticae
TTTGGTTAACTTTATAATTTACCCTAATGGTGTCGGTCATTCATTATCACATTCTTGTGCTATTTTAATTTTACGTTTTTCTCAAAATAATTTCTTAATTTTAAATGAAATATTGTTTGTTTCATTTCAGGTTCCAACTCTTGTGATAGAAACAGTTGTTTGCCTCCAACTGGTGATTTATTAATTGGTCGTGAAACTAATTTAACTGCATCATCGACTTGTGGACTTGTGTTTCCTGAAAAATATTGTATTCTCGGTGATACGCTTAAAAGGAAAAAGTGTCATACATGTGATTCTCGTGAGTCCGCGAGAACTCGCAAAAGTCCATTAAAATACCACAGAATTGAAAATATTATTACGAAGGTTGACGAAGATTACAGAAGATTCTGGTGGCAGGCTGAAAATGGTGTTGAAAATGTTACAATACAACTTGATTTAGGCGTTGAATTTCATTTAACCCATATCATAATGATATTTCAAACATTTCGTCCTGCAGCTATGGTGATTGAAAGATCATCTGATTATGGAAAAACATGGAAACCTTATCAGTATTTTTCTGCTGATTGTGGACGTGATTATCCTTTTGTTAGACAAAGTCAAAGACAAAATTTACAAGAAGTTGTTTGTGAATCTCAATACTCAGCAGTTACTCCTTCTTATCATGGTGAAGTCATTTTCAAAGTACTTCCACCTAATATTCCTATTCTTGACCCGTATTCAGATGAGATAAAAGAGCTTCTCAAGGTAACAAATTTGCGTATAATTTTTAATAAACTTCATACTTTTGGTGATGATATTCTTGATCCAAGACCCGAGATTCGACAAAAGTATTATTATGCTTTGATGAAAATGAAAGTTCGAGGTAGTTGCTCTTGCAATGGTCATGCTAGTAGATGTGTCCCTGAAGAAGGTCAAACAGCTATTGATGGAATGGTTTATGGTAAATGTGCTTGTGAACATCATACCACGGGACCCAATTGTAGACAATGTGAACCCTTCTATCAAGATGCTGAATGGAAACCCGCGATTGGAAGACAAACTAATGAATGCAAACGTAAGTAAAAAAACGATTTTCAATCTCATTTATTTTTAACTATCTGAGCCTACTTTGATACAAGTTGAATACTGAGGTCGTAAATCATCTCACATTAATATAATTAACTGTGCCCTTCGATGTATTCAAAATTTGAAGAAAAAGGAGGCCGAGAATGAAATTGAAATGGCTCGTTTAGCCAGAACCAAGGTTCGTCATCAGAACACAATTTCCCAATTGAGGCAAGATCTTAAATTAGGCAATTCAATCGACGTGGATAAAATTTTGAAAGAATCTGTTGATAACGTCCCAGTTGTTGGTGCTTTTGAGGTAACTGGAAATGAGATGAGCGGATCTTCATCAGCCTCTGATTCCTATTCCATGGTGAAAACTCCATCCACTTACCGTGGAGAGTGTGATGGTGACTATCAAAGTGACGGAGAAGTTATCGCAATCATTGCCAACAATCTGCTCAACAAATTTTCTTTCTAACTCGAGTGACACAACAATCTGTTAATTTGGGAGTTTGAAGCTCATCAATTATAAATTGAAAAAGAATTCGTTAGGAAAAAACTGAAGATGGTAATCGTGACAAGAAAGAAGAAAGCAGAAGAAAAAAAAGGATGACTTTATTAAAATAATTATTATTGATCATTTCGTTTTCAAGCACACACACAATGATTACAATTTCCAAAGAGAATGAGAAAAGATAAAAAATGCTTACAGTAAGCAGTAAAAAGATTTTACAAAACGAAGAAAGCAAAAACAGGATAAAACTCATCATTCAGCCCTAAAACTCGATCGTTTTACTTTTTTGAGCTAAACGGTTTTTCGGTTGATTCAGATAGATTAAAACGCTATTAACAAGCCATGAAACAAATATCTATAATTAAGTAAATCTAATAAAAAATTTTCCTTTTACAGGCTGTAATTGTAACAATCATGCAACAACATGTCATTTTAATAGGACATTATGGATAGTTTCAGGAAAAACAAGTGGTGGTAAGTTATAAGCTTCAAGGTTTTAGTTGGTGATGAAAACAAATTAATCGTATTTTTCGTTATTAAACAAGGGCAATGTGAGGATTGTCAGCATAATACTCAAGGAGATCACTGTGAAGAGTGTAAACCTCAGTTCTATCGGGATGTCAATCGACGTATTGATGATCCATATGTCTGCATTCGTAAGTTTTTTGATTAAATTTTCTTTAATCTGCTAATATTCAAATGACTTTTTAATTAAGCTTGTGACTGTGATGAACGAGGATCCAAGAATAACGGTATTTGTGAGACTAAAACTGATGAAATACGAGGTAAAGTTGCTGGTCAATGTCAATGTAAAGAAAATGTAGCTGGGCGTCGATGTGACATATGCAAATCTGGCTTTTGGAACTTGAATAGAGATAATCCACTTGGATGTCAAGGTATTCATCTGAGTGTTAAATATTTCTGAAAATTTTATCTCTAAATATGTACCATTTTTCCATTAAAAATTAGCTTGTAACTGCAATACTTTGGGATCAACTCGTAATCAAGCCTGTAATCAAATAACTGGCGAATGCATTTGTAAAAACAATCTTTTCGGTAGGGATTGCAATTCTTGCGAAAAGAATCATTATGGACTTGAATTGTTTCCAGATGGCTGTCGCCCATGTAACTGTGATCCTAGTGGATCATACGATTTACAATGTAATTTGACAACTGGTCAATGTCCATGTCGTCCTCACATTACCGGGCAAAGATGCGATACAATCGAACCAGGTTACTTTGTGCCTACACTGGACTCAATTTTGTTTGAAGCTGAAGAAGCACATCATAGCAGAGATGTTATTCCCTGGATAATGCCAACTGGAGCTACTTCAACTTGGACTGGGGGCGGTTTTGCTCGTGTTTTTGAAAAATCTTTCATTGACTTCGAAATAAGTGTCTCTCACTCAGCACGCTACGATATTATTGTGAGATATCAACCTGTTGAACCTATTTGGAGTCAAGGAACTATTCTAATCGAACCATTGACCGCAGCTGTTCCAATGCCAGGATCACCTTGCGAGAAAAACTTTGAATACGGTTCAAAACAACTTTCCTTTCAATTTGAAGTTAATCGCGCTTATACTAAAACTGGTCCTTATTGTTTTGAAAGAGATCAAAGATATAGAATAAGAATTGATGTTGGTCTAAGAGTTGGTGGTAGCAAAAATTCAACAATAGCAGTTGATTCTCTAGCTTTAATTCCAACCATGACTGACTTTGAAATCTTCTCAGATCCTACTCGAGAAAGAGAAATGGAAGAATTCAGACGAAATCGATGTGATGAATATTTATATTCTGTGACGAGGTATCAAATTCCTGAGCCATGCAAGAGATATTACCAATCAATGGCCATTTCAATGTACAATGGAGCTCAACCTTGTAATTGTCATTCTACTGGATCAGAGTCTCCTGCTTGTGATTCACTTGGAGGAAAGTGTCGTTGTAAACCAAATATTATCGGTCGTTCTTGTGATGAGTGTGCTCAAGGCTTTTATGACTTTGGACCAAATGGTTGTAGTCCATGTGAATGTGATTCATATGGATCTGAAAATGCTTTTTGCGATGTGGTATCAGGTCAATGTAAATGTCGACCAAATACATTTGGACGTCAATGTGATCAATGCCAACCTGGCTTCTGGAATTATCCAAACTGCCAGCGTTGTGATTGTAACTTACATTCAGAAACTTGTGATTCCAAAACAGGAGCTTGTCTGAATTGCTTAGATAATACTGAAGGTCATAGATGTGAAAGATGCTCTAATGGTTATTATGGCAACCCTTTGATGGGAATTAACATTCCTTGTCGTCCGTGTACCTGCCCGGGTGTACCTCAATCAGGAAGCTTTCACGCTGAAAGATGCGAACTTGATCTTTCGACTAACTTGCCGCGCTGTTTCTGTAAACCTGGTTATACTGGAGATCGATGTGAGCAATGTGATGAGAATTATTTCATCGATTCATCTCCTGGGCCTATGAGTGCAAAGGTTCGTCTAATGGTATAAAATCTTTGTATTTTTATTAATAACACTTTTACCTAATTGTTTTTCATTAATAGGGAACATATGAGATTAATAAGTGTCGTCAATGCGATTGTAGCAATAATATTGATGTATCACAACCAGGGAATTGTGACAAACGAACTGGCGTATGTCTGAGATGTCTTTATAATACAGAAGGTGATCATTGTGAACGATGTCGCAAGGGATTCTATGGCAATGCTTTGGCACAACAATGTACTGAATGTGTTTGTTCACCAATCGGTACGAATCAAGTATTTGGCTCGTGTGACCACAGAACAGGGCAATGTCCCTGTTTACCAAACGTTGTTGGAAGTGAATGTGATAAATGTGAACTCAATCACTGGAATCTAACCTCAGGTGTTGGCTGTGAACCTTGTGACTGTGATCCTCAAGGATCTTTCAATTTGAAATGCTCTGAATTTGATGGACAATGTTCCTGTAGACCAGGACGTGGTGGTCGCAAATGTAATGAATGTCAACCAAATCATTATGGTGATCCACGCATCCAATGCTTCCGTAAGTCAAAATAAATGATTAATACAGTAAAACCTCGGTTATTTTATACCTCGGTTATTTTATATTTTACATAGCGTGAATCTAGCAGCTAGGGAGCACAAGTTTCTCCCCCTTCGGTCATTTACAAAGATTTAAACTAATTTTTTGTTACGCCATCTCTTGTTTTCTTAAAATAACCGAGGTTTCACTGTATTTCTTGTTCTGATTTGCTAAAACAAAAATAGTAATAACTTTTATCAATTAAAATGAATCATTATTTATCATTCTAACTTTCAGCATGTGATTGTGATCCTAGTGGATCCGCAACTATGCAGTGCAATAAATTCGATGGCTCATGTGTTTGCTTAAAGGGAATATCTGGTAAAAAATGTGATCAATGTGCTCGAGGTTACCTTGGATCGGCTCCTCGGTGTGAATCATGTGGTGAATGTTTCGAGAATTGGGACACAACAATACAGCAACTTAGAGATGAAACCTTAAGACTAATTGAACGAGCTCGTAAGATCAAACAAACAGGAGCACCAGGGGCTTATGGAAAGTCTTTTATTACAATTGAAAATAAATTACTGGATGCAGAAATATTAATTTCAGGATCAAATGTTACTGACGCTGATATTGGAAATGTAAACAAAACGATTCAAGAGTTACAACGAGAGGTTGATTTTTTGAACCAAAAAATATCTGCAGCTGAAAGAGATACTGATCAAACTGTTCAACGTACTGGTCAAGCCAATTTACGCCTTGACGAGTTGAAATTGTTGGCTCGTGGTTTGGAAGCTCAAAATGCTGAGTTACGTGAAAATACAACTAAACTTAAAGCAGATGATGTTAGGAGTGCATTGAACCTGACAGAAGACGCTTACAGGCGAAGTTTAGCAGCTGAAAAAAAGGTTGAAGATGCTATACCTAACATCTATAAGTCTAGAAAGCTTAGATATGGAACAGAAAAATTAATCTCATCCACAAATTTCGATCATGAAAAATCAATGGAAAACAATCGAGGATCGTTGAGTGCGATTTCGGCAAAAATTAAACATTTAGAAGACAATATTCCAGATATCAACAAATTGGTTTGTGGCGGTCGATCTACCGTTGATAAATGTGATTATACTTGTGGAGGAGCCGGTTGCTCAAAATGTGGTGATATTTCTTGTGACGCTGCAACTACAAAAGCTCAATCAGCACTCAACTATGGCCAGGACGCTGAGAAAATTTTGAAAGAACTGCGTGAAAAGGGAGAAGACGAGGTGAGGAATACTGAAGAAGCTCGCCGTCGTAGTGAGGAAGCTTTACGTGAAGCTCAAAGAGCATATGATAGAGCTATTGCTGCCAGAAACAATTCAGAGGCAATGAGCAAAGAGATTCAAGATTTATTTAATCTTATTGATGAATTCATGACTGCCCAATCAGCGACTCCAGCTGAGATACGAACAGTTGCTGAAAACTGCCTGAAAATTCAAATATCATTAACTCCGGAACAAATTCTTGATCTTGCCAATAAAATCAACGTAACTCTCAAAAATGTGAAAAACATTGAGAAAATTTTAGATGAAACTGAAGCTGATTTGCGTAGAGCACAAACACTCGAATCAGAGGCAAACTTCACCAAGAATCGTGCAGATGAAATATTAGGAATGGCCAGAGAGGTATTGAATGCTTTAGCTGTTGCTCAAGAAGCTCAAAATGAAGCAGCGAATTCAATCAAAAATGCTAATGAACAATTTAATCGAGCTCAAATAGATCTTGATTCCATTTCATCTGAGACTGAAAGTATTGCTCGACAATCAGAACAAGCTAAGATTAAGATCGAAGAACTACGAAAGAGATTGGAAGGACTTCGAATAAGCTTTACGAAAAATACTTACTCAGTAACTCAAGCATCCAAGGAAGCTGATATTGCTACAGATATGGCTAAAGCTGCAGAAGCAGAAGTTGGTGGCTTGGAAGCTAAGTTTGAAGAAGCTAAACGAAAACTGGCTCAAAAAGAAGCAGATTCTGGCTTACAGAAGAAACAATCAGAGTCAATCAGATCAAGAGCTGAAAAATTAGCTAAAGATGCTAGTGAAAAACTTCGACTCTTACAAGACATAGAAGATAATTACACCGATAATGAAGAAGATTTAAACAAATATGCTGCTGATATTGAACAAATGAACAAAGATATGTTAAACTACCTGAATATCATTGAGGCTAGATCAGCATTCCATAAAAATTGTCAAACCTAGTTAATCGGTAAAAATAATTATAAAAATAAAGAGTCTTAATCATCAGTTATGCAAACTCATTTTGGCTGCTTAATTACTGCATTATTGAAGCTAAACTGATTCTTGTAATAATAAATCATATACTCTGTTTATGCCTTGATCTTTCCCTGTCATTCTTCAACAGTCGATTGAACTTTGAAGAATCCACTTTCTTTGTTTACTTTAATCATCATTCTCATTTCAACAATTTTACGCTTCTAATTCTCTCAAAGCCAATACAATTATATTGACCAATAAACTTGTCAAATTGTCGATGAAAACTTTAATGGATTTGTTAACTGTGTTGACCTTACTTAAATAAAAAAAACGTCCGCCTAGTCAACATCAAACTAAATGTTATTATAGAACCAAACAGTTTCACAAAACAGCCGCAAAAGTAAGCTTAATATGTATGTATGCTTAATATTAACATGATTTTCCATACCAGTAAATTTTTGACCAGGTCTGTTAAATACGCAAAAGTATCAGTGTTAAAAGGAAAGTTGAAGGTAACTTTCAATACAAGGCAAATATTAATACACTATAGTAACCGGTTAAAGCAATTTTCACAGTCGCCATCTATGATTTTATGAAAATTTACATCGTTCTTATAATTCATATAATCCTTGCACTTGCCTAAATTTTAAGCGCTATCAGTTTCTGAAAGTCATTATCACTAGATGGAGACTTGCTTTCTGTTAGAAAAAAATTGCTTTAACCGGGTACTTTAGTGTGTGGGGTGTTGAGAAAGTTTATGTAGGGGAAAAACTATCCCTCAACACCGTATAATAGAAAATTATGTTTTCCCCCTAAAATTGAAGCATAAACTTTCTCAACACTCCATATATTAACCATGTTCACTTACTTTCCGTCAATAAGAAGAGGATTTTGAATATATTCTTGTACAAAGTGTCCACTGTCATCTAAATTGATTTCGTCAATCTTTTCAATCCGAATTCCTCGATGATTGTTACTCTTCTTGACCCAAAGACGATCAGGATTATTTTTAGCCTGTTGAAATAAAGAGAAATTATTATCGGAACAAAAAGAGTTAACAAAGCAAGTTATCAAGCATAATGATCAACTAACAAGTTGTGTGTTCTTTTGTTGCTTAATAGGTTTGGAAGATTCATTTTTTGAATGCATTTTAACGAAAGTATTAACACAATTAAGTTGAATTCAGTCAAGCCAATGAAAGAATAAACAATTCACTCAAATCATCAAAATATATTAACACATTGTATAAAGATTGCCATCTATGATTTTATAAAAATTAACATCGTTCTCATAATTCATATAATCCTTGTATTTGCCTAAATTTTAAGTGCTATCAGTTTCTGAAAGTCATTATCACTAGATGGAGACTTACTTTCTATTAGAAAAAATTGCTTTAAACGGTACTTTAGTGTATTAATATTTGCCTTGTATTGAAAGTTACCTACAACCTTCCTTTTAACACTGATACTTTTGCGTGTTTAACAAACCTGGTCAAAAATTTACTGCTATGGGTAATCATGTTAGTATTAAGCTTATCAGATTGCTGAGAGAAGAAAATATTTATTTTCTCTTTTCTTCCTCTATGAATTTACTCAGTGTTGCACTGAAGATTGAACCGAGTTTCCATTCCAAACTTGTCAGCTTATTTTGCATTATTATTGTGTCAAGACGCTGATGAAACAACTGTATTGGCTCATATTTTGGTGAATAAAAGTTGATTGAAATAACTAAACGCTACGATCAACTTGCTTCATCTTTTGATCACAATACGTATACCACCAAAATCAACATCGAATGTTATCAGTCTATGATCACTAGAGCTTCGGTCATGGACCTTCCACCCTTCTATACTACCGCCTAGATTCTTGCTTAAAGTAAAGTCTATGTTCGACCTACCATGCACATTCTCGAATGTGGTTAGCATCAGAGCTGTGTTATGGATAATCAAGCCCTGTTCAATTATCAATTCCTGGAGCAATTCTCCGCGTTTGTCCGTGATGGTTGAATGCAACCAGTTAGTAGTTAGGGACAGTGGGAATCTCGTTAATCCATTCATGCGCGTCACTAATTAGATGACGAGGCATTTGGATAGTTAAATCAGTTTATTGCACCAATGACGATCAATGTGCGAGGTGAGCGATGTGTTTCTGTTGTGCGTTGAAATATGCCCCACGCTCCACCGTACCAAACAAAGCCATTGCTGCCATTATTTCCAAATCTTTAGACTTAAAGCTAAGCGACCACAACAACTCCGCCGAGTAGGTGCTATCAGCCCTTTGTAGTGAAGCGTAATTGCTTCGACTACAAACCTTTTCGTTTCTCCCTCGTATTTGCTACGCATCTCCAGAAAATCATATTTGACAACCTTTGCCACCTTCCTTTCGTCAAGTGACAGGTTTGGGTCGTCTCCTACAATCTGGAGATCTAATACGAGGGCTTGGTCCGTGTTATCCACCACCAGGTCCGGAATCAGATTCTTTCCCTTGAATTTGTGTTTGCACTCTCTCTTGTATTTCACACCGAGCTCGTCCAACCTTCGACAGATATAGTCCAGGACTTTATCATGTCTAGCCGTTCTTACTCGATGTGTTCTAAAGCAAGTTTGCGAAACATGATTTAATGTTTCCCTTGCATTGCAGCCACCTCTACACTTTAGGTTATCAGGTCCAACATTACGCCCCCGCAATACTCTCGATCTAACTGGAAGAGCATTGTACCTTGCTTCAATCATCTGAACGTAGTCTCGTCCAACAAACTTGGATTTCTTGTTGTAATTATCAATCCACCTGTGAGCTTTAACAACTTTATAGGCTTCTTTTAGTGACTGACCAGCGTACGTATTTATCAGATTCTTTACTGACGTAATGCAAACACCGTCTTGGTTTTGGCTCTATTATGCGTTGACACTTTCTTAGTTCATCCGCCGTGAAAGAAGATGAAGCTAGAATTCGAAAAATCGGATTCTCATGATGCTTCAACTTTTCCTTCCTCTTTATCCCCATCAACGCCATAGATTTAAACACCAAAGGGACTCCCAACCTCCTTTCGCTACTTTGGCATGTAACATACCAGAGCCACAGTCGTGAGGTAAATGGAGCCATTTCTTTACATATTGACGACTGATCAGCTCGAGAGTCTTGATTTTATGTACCGACACTGCAGATAACACAAGCGGATGGTAGAGCTTGATTATCGCGAAGTGCTTTAAGATGTATAATTTCTGATGCGGTCTGATCGGCGCTTTGTCGATTTTCTCACACAAGTTCTATACATTTTTGATGGTACAATATTTCCATGGGTACTGATCGGTATTCCCAGGTAACAAGTTTATTCACCAATGTCCATTGCCTTAATTTCTCTATCATGGAGTTTAAATTTGGGCTGCATTATTTTAACTTTCTTTTGTTTCCCTAATGGTACAATAATTAGAGAACAACACTTATCAGGATTCAATTCCAACCCTTTTTGGTTCGGCTTTCTTAGGTAACAAGATCGTTCTGGCTGCCTGCAAAGTCTCAGGTAATTCCCGAATGTATGCAAAGATATTGTACAGACACTGTAAGTGCATAGCGGTATTTTCCGCAGTGCCTCAACAGAAGTGAAGTCAACTTTGAGGTCGATGCTAGTTTCTGTTATTGTTATTGAATTTAACAAAGTTTCTATTGAAATTATTGTTATTACTGTAGTTATTGTAATTATTATGGTTTTGCGTATTTCTATTATTACTAAAGTTATTGTTATTGCTATTACTTCTAGTTGAGTTGTTAGTAAAGTTTGGGAACTGTGAAAACTAAATGCTGATTAGGTGTGTGTTTAGTACACCTTGCTGTTATCACTTGAACAAGAGTTTTGCACTCTCCTTCACATTGGTCGTGGTTTGAGCACGAGAGTTGAGAAAATGCACTCCTCATGCACATATTGCACTCCTCCTATCAATACCAAGATCCAAGGGCAGGCTAAAAGTTACCCCTTAACCTACTGATCTTGGAACGCTGTAAAGCATTCTTAGCACTGAATAGAAAAAGGCAACAATACACAAGAGGAGCTGAGTTCTCCTCTCAGCTACACTTCGTGGTTCTATCCGTTTCTCTACAAGCGGTTTCACGTCCTTTTGAACTCTCTCTTCAAAGTACTTTGCAACTTTCCCTCACGGTACTTGTTTGCTATCGATATTACCATCGTATTTAGTCTTAGGAGGAGTTTACCTCCTAATTTGGATTGCACTCTCAAGCAATCTGACTCTATCCGCGACTAAAGCCAGTAATCGATATTCCATTAACCAAGATCTGCCACCGGCCTAGAACCGTCTCTGGGAAGAGGGCCCTTGTCAGAGGGACTTGCAGATTTAGTTGAAATAATCGTGACTCTAGCCATTACGCAGCACCGCTTTCCACCTTTCAATGGAAAACCTTTGCGCCGGACTCATCCCTTTTCACTCGCCGTTACTCAGGGAATCTCATTTGATTTCTTTTCCTCCGCTGAATTATATGCTTAAATTCGGCGGGTAACCTCACCTGATCTGAGATCAAAAATATTGATTAAGTTGATTAATGTTTATTTGTGTTGTTTGCAAGCAAGCAACGTAAATCTACTTTAATGTTTGCACAAATTTTGCCTTTGCATTACTTCTTAGGTCTGCTTTAACAGAATGAAATAGCTACTATTTGTACGATTTATACAAGTGCAAGAAGATTCATCAGTTAACAGGTTAGTTGATCACCATAGTTATCTGCAATACGACTTTAGCGTCGTCAGATAGGCGACTAACCTTAGAATCTCATGCTAGTATCTATTCATATATACTGCTTGCAGAGATGAAATATGCATTGTACACAAAATTTATCATGTGAAACAAGTAGATTTGAGATTCTCCTTACTAAATTGCAACGAATTGCAATTAAGAAAAGGAATAAAACATCAAGATTCATGCATATAAATATACAATCCTCTCAAAACAATGCATATATGGTAGTATGCAAGTGTTTTGTTGATTATTTTACATCTCAACTCTCAGACAGATGTGACCTCGGAAAAGACCCGAAAGCCGCAATGTGCGTTGGAAGCTCAAGTGCTCGGCGTGTCCTGCAATTCGCACCGATTATCGTAGCTAGCTACGTTCTTCATCGATTGGTAATTCGAGTGATCCACCGCTTGAAGATGTATCTTTGCCACCGTGGGACTTTTAATAAGTATCCTAAATCTGCATTGAGAGGGTTTGAAAACAATTGTATGCAGTTTATAAAAACCATAGTTGTCTTTACTTAGTTAGGCGAAGAAGTGTAAAACTTCCTTCTTTAAACCTTGCCGTCAGCATAAGCTGAAGACTTGAACAGGTACCAAGTATGTAGCAAGACAGGCTTTTCATTATAAACTACAATTGTTTTGCAAAAGAAATTATGGCTATCGTTAGATAACCCTCACTCTTTGTTGCATTGGATAATGAAAGATGGATGTATGAATGAACGAATGTAATGCAAATTAGAATCATGTTGCAATGGCTAAATGTTTGCAATAAACATTCACAATTGCGACTCTAATGCAAATACAATTCAATTGCATTCACCATATTAGCATCTACAATATCACTATGCAGAGTGTTTGATTGTTTGAAGGTTGTATTTCTCTTATAATAAGAGGGTAATACGTTAATGATCCTTCCGCAGGTTCACCTACGGAAACCTTGTTACGACTTTTACTTCCTCTAAATGATCAAGTTTGAACATCTTTCCAGCACAATCCGACCACTAGTTTCCCAATGGTCTGGATTGACCAGTCCGAAGTCCTCACTAAATCATTCAATCGGTAGTAGCGACGGGCGGTGTGTACAAAGGGCAGGGACGTAATCAACGCAAGCTAATGACTCACGCTTACTGGGAATTCCTCGTTCATGGGCAATAATTACAATGCCCAATCCCCATCACGAAATGGGTTCAAGCGGTTACCCACTCCTTTCGGAGCAGGAAACAGTATGCACGATGACCACTTCAGTGTAGCACGCGTGCGGCCCCGGACATCTAAGGGCATCACAGACCTGTTATTGCTCTGTTTCGTGCGGCTGCGAGCGCCGCTTGTCCCTCTAAGAAGTCCTTACAGTGCTACAGCATCCTTACCCTAGCCAATTCTGTAGGCTAATAGCAGCAGAGCCCTCAACAGCCGAAACCATCAAGAGATACTACCACCCACAGGTTGACTAAGGGGGAGTACTGCAGTGTAAACTGCAAGTCTATTTAGTAGGCTAGAGTCTCGTTCGTTATCGGAATTAACCAGACAAATCACTCCACCAACTAAGAACGGCCATGCACCACCACCCACTGAATCAAGAAAGAGCTCTCAATCTGTCAATCCTCTCAGTGTCCGGGCCGGGTGAGTTTTCCCGTGTTGAGTCAAATTAAGCCGCAAGCTCCACTCCTGGTGGTGCCCTTCCGTCAATTCCTTTAAGTTTCAGCTTTGCAACCATACTTCCCCCGGAACCCAAAAACTTTGGTTTCCCGGAAGCTTCCATTCGAGTCATGAAATTAGTTACTCAGAATGATCGCTGGTTGGCATCGTTTATGGTTAGAACTAGGGCGGTATCTGATCGCCTTCGAACCTCTAACTTTCGTTCTTGATTAATGAAAACATTCTTGGCAAATGCTTTCGCTGTAGTTTGTCTTGCGACGGTCCAAGAATTTCACCTCTAGCGCCGCAATACAAATGCCCCCGTCTGTCCCTCTTAATCATTACCTTGGATTCTTAAGACCAACAAAATAGAACCAAGGTCCTATTCCATTATTCCATGCAAGATCATTCAAGTTAAGGTAGTGGTACGCATCATATAGATGGTTGACCATACCGTTTTTAGGCACCTCTTTCGAGGTTTTGGACGCCTGCTTTGAGCACTCTGATTTTTTCAAGGTAAAAGTCTCGATCGCTTGAATCAACACTCGGTAAAGAGCATTGATAGCAAATATCGAGCAATTTTCTGTCTAAACACTATGAATGTAACCACCAGGAAAGAGGAATGAAGGTTCAAGCAAGCATCCGTAGACACAAGCAAGAAACCTAACATCACCATCTAACCCTTTAATCAGTGGACCCCATAGGTTCGACTGAAATCCAACTACGAGCTTTTTAACCGCAGCAACTTTAATATACGCTATTGGAGCTGGAATTACCGCGGCTGCTGGCACCAGACTTGCCCTCCAATAGATCCTCGTTAAAGGATTTAAATTGTACTCATTCCAATTACGGGGCCTCAATAGAGTCCCGTATTGTTATTTTTCGTCACTACATCCCCGTACTGGGATTGTGTAATTTGCGCGCCTGCTGCCTTCCTTAGATGTGGTAGCCGTTTCTCAGGCTCCCTCTCCGGAATCGAACCCTAATTCCCCGTTACCCGTTACAACCATGGTAGGCGCATAACCTACCATCGACAGTTGATAAGGCAGTTGCTTGAGGGATACATCGTCGGCTCAGAGGCCATACGATTTGCTCAGTTATTCAGAGTCATCACAAGAAATGCAACCGAAGTTGCTAAGATCCCCACTGCTAGTCCTTAGACAGCGACCGAAATCACTGAACAGGGTTCTAGGTGAATAAGAATCATTGGTCTTGTACTAATAAATGCGATCCTTCCGTCAGCAAGCTGAGGTTGGAACACTTGTTCATGTATTAGCTCTAGAATTACCACAGTTATCCATGTAAAAAAGAATATCCGAGGAACCGTAACTGATTTAATGAGCCATTCGCGGTTTCACTTTATAAACAGTATGTACTTAGACATGCATGGCTTAATCTTTGAGACAAGCATATGACTACTGGCAGGATCAACCAGGTAACTTGATGTTTTAGCAAAGTAAAATGCTAAACAAGTTGTTTTTGCAGCTATAAATACGATATCCTCAGCTAACAACCAGCAAGTGGATGCTAACTTTAACGAGGTATCGAGATTTATGTCGTGCATTAAGATAATTCTGCAGAAAACTCTTTAGAATACATCTTCTTCCACTAAAATGTGCAAGCACATCTAGCAGGAGTAACCATTGCTGGGTACGTTTGCAAGTCAACTAAACAGCATAGTATTATAACCGCTTGATACCAATTTCTTGGATCAATCTGCGGTCTGCTTTGCACAAGCAGAGCTCAATACTAATACTGCTCACTCTGTTGAGTGACTAGTTTG
>NW_028315837.1:589099-594099 GCF_039701765.1 Tetranychus urticae
TTAACGTAAGCTTGCCACTTTTACCAACAAACCACCAAAAGCCAGCCAATCCATGAGTTGTTTCAACACCAGGTGAAGAAACAGACATCATCAACGAAAGACTAGTCGGATTCGTCAGAGCAGATGACAAGCATTGTTGACCCTGCATAAGCAGAGATTCATCTCCAATGTGACTGTGGTAACAGTTGCCAACACTAGCTCACAGGCTAAGTCTAACAACGCAAGGAATATTAGTAGCTGTGAAAACTAAATGCTGATTAGGTGTGTGTTTAGTACACCTTGCTGTTATCACTTGAACAAGAGTTTTGCACTCTCCTTCACATTGGTCGTGGTTTGAGCACGAGAGTTGAGAAAATGCACTCCTCATGCACATATTGCACTCCTCCTATCAATACCAAGATCCAAGGGCAGGCTAAAAGTTACCCCTTAACCTACTGATCTTGGAACGCTGTAAAGCATTCTTAGCACTGAATAGAAAAAGGCAACAATACACAAGAGGAGCTGAGTTCTCCTCTCAGCTACACTTCGTGGTTCTATCCGTTTCTCTACAAGCGGTTTCACGTCCTTTTGAACTCTCTCTTCAAAGTACTTTGCAACTTTCCCTCACGGTACTTGTTTGCTATCGATATTACCATCGTATTTAGTCTTAGGAGGAGTTTACCTCCTAATTTGGATTGCACTCTCAAGCAATCTGACTCTATCCGCGACTAAAGCCAGTAATCGATATTCCATTAACCAAGATCTGCCACCGGCCTAGAACCGTCTCTGGGAAGAGGGCCCTTGTCAGAGGGACTTGCAGATTTAGTTGAAATAATCGTGACTCTAGCCATTACGCAGCACCGCTTTCCACCTTTCAATGGAAAACCTTTGCGCCGGACTCATCCCTTTTCACTCGCCGTTACTCAGGGAATCTCATTTGATTTCTTTTCCTCCGCTGAATTATATGCTTAAATTCGGCGGGTAACCTCACCTGATCTGAGATCAAAAATATTGATTAAGTTGATTAATGTTTATTTGTGTTGTTTGCAAGCAAGCAACGTAAATCTACTTTAATGTTTGCACAAATTTTGCCTTTGCATTACTTCTTAGGTCTGCTTTAACAGAATGAAATAGCTACTATTTGTACGATTTATACAAGTGCAAGAAGATTCATCAGTTAACAGGTTAGTTGATCACCATAGTTATCTGCAATACGACTTTAGCGTCGTCAGATAGGCGACTAACCTTAGAATCTCATGCTAGTATCTATTCATATATACTGCTTGCAGAGATGAAATATGCATTGTACACAAAATTTATCATGTGAAACAAGTAGATTTGAGATTCTCCTTACTAAATTGCAACGAATTGCAATTAAGAAAAGGAATAAAACATCAAGATTCATGCATATAAATATACAATCCTCTCAAAACAATGCATATATGGTAGTATGCAAGTGTTTTGTTGATTATTTTACATCTCAACTCTCAGACAGATGTGACCTCGGAAAAGACCGAAAGCCGCAATGTGCGTTGGAAGCTCAAGTGCTCGGCGTGTCCTGCAATTCGCACCGATTATCGTAGCTAGCTACGTTCTTCATCGATTGGTAATTCGAGTGATCCACCGCTTGAAGATGTATCTTTGCCACCGTGGGACTTTTAATAAGTATCCTAAATCTGCATTGAGAGGGTTTGAAAACAATTGTATGCAGTTTATAAAAACCATAGTTGTCTTTACTTAGTTAGGCGAAGAAGTGTAAAACTTCCTTCTTTAAACCTTGCCGTCAGCATAAGCTGAAGACTTGAACAGGTACCAAGTATGTAGCAAGACAGGCTTTTCATTATAAACTACAATTGTTTTGCAAAAGAAATTATGGCTATCGTTAGATAACCCTCACTCTTTGTTGCATTGGATAATGAAAGATGGATGTATGAATGAACGAATGTAATGCAAATTAGAATCATGTTGCAATGGCTAAATGTTTGCAATAAACATTCACAATTGCGACTCTAATGCAAATACAATTCAATTGCATTCACCATATTAGCATCTACAATATCACTATGCAGAGTGTTTGATTGTTTGAAGGTTGTATTTCTCTTATAATAAGAGGGTAATACGTTAATGATCCTTCCGCAGGTTCACCTACGGAAACCTTGTTACGACTTTTACTTCCTCTAAATGATCAAGTTTGAACATCTTTCCAGCACAATCCGACCACTAGTTTCCCAATGGTCTGGATTGACCAGTCCGAAGTCCTCACTAAATCATTCAATCGGTAGTAGCGACGGGCGGTGTGTACAAAGGGCAGGGACGTAATCAACGCAAGCTAATGACTCACGCTTACTGGGAATTCCTCGTTCATGGGCAATAATTACAATGCCCAATCCCCATCACGAAATGGGTTCAAGCGGTTACCCACTCCTTTCGGAGCAGGAAACAGTATGCACGATGACCACTTCAGTGTAGCACGCGTGCGGCCCCGGACATCTAAGGGCATCACAGACCTGTTATTGCTCTGTTTCGTGCGGCTGCGAGCGCCGCTTGTCCCTCTAAGAAGTCCTTACAGTGCTACAGCATCCTTACCCTAGCCAATTCTGTAGGCTAATAGCAGCAGAGCCCTCAACAGCCGAAACCATCAAGAGATACTACCACCCACAGGTTGACTAAGGGGGAGTACTGCAGTGTAAACTGCAAGTCTATTTAGTAGGCTAGAGTCTCGTTCGTTATCGGAATTAACCAGACAAATCACTCCACCAACTAAGAACGGCCATGCACCACCACCCACTGAATCAAGAAAGAGCTCTCAATCTGTCAATCCTCTCAGTGTCCGGGCCGGGTGAGTTTTCCCGTGTTGAGTCAAATTAAGCCGCAAGCTCCACTCCTGGTGGTGCCCTTCCGTCAATTCCTTTAAGTTTCAGCTTTGCAACCATACTTCCCCCGGAACCCAAAAACTTTGGTTTCCCGGAAGCTTCCATTCGAGTCATGAAATTAGTTACTCAGAATGATCGCTGGTTGGCATCGTTTATGGTTAGAACTAGGGCGGTATCTGATCGCCTTCGAACCTCTAACTTTCGTTCTTGATTAATGAAAACATTCTTGGCAAATGCTTTCGCTGTAGTTTGTCTTGCGACGGTCCAAGAATTTCACCTCTAGCGCCGCAATACAAATGCCCCCGTCTGTCCCTCTTAATCATTACCTTGGATTCTTAAGACCAACAAAATAGAACCAAGGTCCTATTCCATTATTCCATGCAAGATCATTCAAGTTAAGGTAGTGGTACGCATCATATAGATGGTTGACCATACCGTTTTTAGGCACCTCTTTCGAGGTTTTGGACGCCTGCTTTGAGCACTCTGATTTTTTCAAGGTAAAAGTCTCGATCGCTTGAATCAACACTCGGTAAAGAGCATTGATAGCAAATATCGAGCAATTTTCTGTCTAAACACTATGAATGTAACCACCAGGAAAGAGGAATGAAGGTTCAAGCAAGCATCCGTAGACACAAGCAAGAAACCTAACATCACCATCTAACCCTTTAATCAGTGGACCCCATAGGTTCGACTGAAATCCAACTACGAGCTTTTTAACCGCAGCAACTTTAATATACGCTATTGGAGCTGGAATTACCGCGGCTGCTGGCACCAGACTTGCCCTCCAATAGATCCTCGTTAAAGGATTTAAATTGTACTCATTCCAATTACGGGGCCTCAATAGAGTCCCGTATTGTTATTTTTCGTCACTACATCCCCGTACTGGGATTGTGTAATTTGCGCGCCTGCTGCCTTCCTTAGATGTGGTAGCCGTTTCTCAGGCTCCCTCTCCGGAATCGAACCCTAATTCCCCGTTACCCGTTACAACCATGGTAGGCGCATAACCTACCATCGACAGTTGATAAGGCAGTTGCTTGAGGGATACATCGTCGGCTCAGAGGCCATACGATTTGCTCAGTTATTCAGAGTCATCACAAGAAATGCAACCGAAGTTGCTAAGATCCCCACTGCTAGTCCTTAGACAGCGACCGAAATCACTGAACAGGGTTCTAGGTGAATAAGAATCATTGGTCTTGTACTAATAAATGCGATCCTTCCGTCAGCAAGCTGAGGTTGGAACACTTGTTCATGTATTAGCTCTAGAATTACCACAGTTATCCATGTAAAAAAGAATATCCGAGGAACCGTAACTGATTTAATGAGCCATTCGCGGTTTCACTTTATAAACAGTATGTACTTAGACATGCATGGCTTAATCTTTGAGACAAGCATATGACTACTGGCAGGATCAACCAGGTAACTTGATGTTTTAGCAAAGTAAAATGCTAAACAAGTTGTTTTTGCAGCTATAAATACGATATCCTCAGCTAACAACCAGCAAGTGGATGCTAACTTTAACGAGGTATCGAGATTTATGTCGTGCATTAAGATAATTCTGCAGAAAACTCTTTAGAATACATCTTCTTCCACTAAAATGTGCAAGCACATCTAGCAGGAGTAACCATTGCTGGGTACGTTTGCAAGTCAACTAAACAGCATAGTATTATAACCGCTTGATACCAATTTCTTGGATCAATCTGCGGTCTGCTTTGCACAAGCAGAGCTCAATACTAATACTGCTCACTCTGTTGAGTGACTAGTTTGAACATATATGCAAGATATGAAGTCTGATAGCATTAAAGCCCAACTCTCATAGATATTGTCAGTCGTACCAAGGAAGACCTTAGGTCTTGCAGGTACTCTACCTTTGTATAATAGTGTGTGGTGATAAGATGATTGACGATCCAAACCCATTCAGGCCCGTCTCTTCAACCACCAAACATCAACAGAATAACAGGAATAGATGCGTGAACAGCTACAGTCTGGACCATACCACTGCTTGATGCATTGACTTATCCATAACCGTAGACAATCACTTACCTCCCCATCAACTACTGATGGTTGCTTCTCTCAATTCAGCAACTACACTCACCACATATAACACAATAAATCTGGTTGTGATCTAAAACCTCTTTTTCTGAAAATTAG
>NW_028315838.1:291023-293523 GCF_039701765.1 Tetranychus urticae
CCCTTTTCACTCGCCGTTACTCAGGGAATCTCATTTGATTTCTTTTCCTCCGCTGAATTATATGCTTAAATTCGGCGGGTAACCTCACCTGATCTGAGATCAAAAATATTGATTAAGTTGATTAATGTTTATTTGTGTTGTTTGCAAGCAAGCAACGTAAATCTACTTTAATGTTTGCACAAATTTTGCCTTTGCATTACTTCTTAGGTCTGCTTTAACAGAATGAAATAGCTACTATTTGTACGATTTATACAAGTGCAAGAAGATTCATCAGTTAACAGGTTAGTTGATCACCATAGTTATCTGCAATACGACTTTAGCGTCGTCAGATAGGCGACTAACCTTAGAATCTCATGCTAGTATCTATTCATATATACTGCTTGCAGAGATGAAATATGCATTGTACACAAAATTTATCATGTGAAACAAGTAGATTTGAGATTCTCCTTACTAAATTGCAACGAATTGCAATTAAGAAAAGGAATAAAACATCAAGATTCATGCATATAAATATACAATCCTCTCAAAACAATGCATATATGGTAGTATGCAAGTGTTTTGTTGATTATTTTACATCTCAACTCTCAGACAGATGTGACCTCGGAAAAGACCCGAAAGCCGCAATGTGCGTTGGAAGCTCAAGTGCTCGGCGTGTCCTGCAATTCGCACCGATTATCGTAGCTAGCTACGTTCTTCATCGATTGGTAATTCGAGTGATCCACCGCTTGAAGATGTATCTTTGCCACCGTGGGACTTTTAATAAGTATCCTAAATCTGCATTGAGAGGGTTTGAAAACAATTGTATGCAGTTTATAAAAACCATAGTTTGTCTTTACTTAGTTAGGCGAAGAAGTGTAAAACTTCCTTCTTTAAACCTTGCCGTCAGCATAAGCTGAAGACTTGATCAGGTACCAAGTATGTAGCAAGAACAGGCTTTTCATTATAAACTACAATTGTTTTGCAAAAGAAATTATGCTATCGTTAGATAACCCTCACTCTTTGTTGCATTGGATAATGAAAGATGGATGTATGAATGAACGAATGTAATGCAAATTAGAATCATGTTGCAATGGCTAAATGTTTGCAATAAACATTCACAATTGCGACTCTAATGCAAATACAATTCAATTGCATTCACCATATTAGCATCTACAATATCACTATGCAGAGTGTTTGATTGTTTGAAGGTTGTATTTCTCTTATAATAAGAGGGTAATACGTTAATGATCCTTCCGCAGGTTCACCTACGGAAACCTTGTTACGACTTTTACTTCCTCTAAATGATCAAGTTTGAACATCTTTCCAGCACAATCCGACCACTAGTTTCCCAATGGTCTGGATTGACCAGTCCGAAGTCCTCACTAAATCATTCAATCGGTAGTAGCGACGGGCGGTGTGTACAAAGGGCAGGGACGTAATCAACGCAAGCTAATGACTCACGCTTACTGGGAATTCCTCGTTCATGGGCAATAATTACAATGCCCAATCCCCATCACGAAATGGGTTCAAGCGGTTACCCACTCCTTTCGGAGCAGGAAACAGTATGCACGATGACCACTTCAGTGTAGCACGCGTGCGGCCCCGGACATCTAAGGGCATCACAGACCTGTTATTGCTCTGTTTCGTGCGGCTGCGAGCGCCGCTTGTCCCTCTAAGAAGTCCTTACAGTGCTACAGCATCCTTACCCTAGCCAATTCTGTAGGCTAATAGCAGCAGAGCCCTCAACAGCCGAAACCATCAAGAGATACTACCACCCACAGGTTGACTAAGGGGGAGTACTGCAGTGTAAACTGCAAGTCTATTTAGTAGGCTAGAGTCTCGTTCGTTATCGGAATTAACCAGACAAATCACTCCACCAACTAAGAACGGCCATGCACCACCACCCACTGAATCAAGAAAGAGCTCTCAATCTGTCAATCCTCTCAGTGTCCGGGCCGGGTGAGTTTTCCCGTGTTGAGTCAAATTAAGCCGCAAGCTCCACTCCTGGTGGTGCCCTTCCGTCAATTCCTTTAAGTTTCAGCTTTGCAACCATACTTCCCCCGGAACCCAAAAACTTTGGTTTCCCGGAAGCTTCCATTCGAGTCATGAAATTAGTTACTCAGAATGATCGCTGGTTGGCATCGTTTATGGTTAGAACTAGGGCGGTATCTGATCGCCTTCGAACCTCTAACTTTCGTTCTTGATTAATGAAAACATTCTTGGCAAATGCTTTCGCTGTAGTTTGTCTTGCGACGGTCCAAGAATTTCACCTCTAGCGCCGCAATACAAATGCCCCCGTCTGTCCCTCTTAATCATTACCTTGGATTCTTAAGACCAACAAAATAGAACCAAGGTCCTATTCCATTATTCCATGCAAGATCATTCAAGTTAAGGTAGTGGTACGCATCATATAGATGGTTGACCATACCGTTTTTAGGCACCTCTTTCGAGGTTTTGGACGCCTGCTTTGAGCACTCTGATTTTTTCAAGGTAAAAGTCTCGATCGCTTGAATCAACACTC
>NW_028315838.1:301023-303523 GCF_039701765.1 Tetranychus urticae
CTCAAGTGCTCGGCGTGTCCTGCAATTCGCACCGATTATCGTAGCTAGCTACGTTCTTCATCGATTGGTAATTCGAGTGATCCACCGCTTGAAGATGTATCTTTGCCACCGTGGGACTTTTAATAAGTATCCTAAATCTGCATTGAGAGGGTTTGAAAACAATTGTATGCAGTTTATAAAAACCATAGTTGTCTTTACTTAGTTAGGCGAAGAAGTGTAAAACTTCCTTCTTTAAACCTTGCCGTCAGCATAAGCTGAAGACTTGATCAGGTACCAAGTATGTAGCAAGACAGGCTTTTCATTATAAACTACAATTGTTTTGCAAAAGAAATTATGGCTATCGTTAGATAACCCTCACTCTTTGTTGCATTGGATAATGAAAGATGGATGTATGAATGAACGAATGTAATGCAAATTAGAATCATGTTGCAATGGCTAAATGTTTGCAATAAACATTCACAATTGCGACTCTAATGCAAATACAATTCAATTGCATTCACCATATTAGCATCTACAATATCACTATGCAGAGTGTTTGATTGTTTGAAGGTTGTATTTCTCTTATAATAAGAGGGTAATACGTTAATGATCCTTCCGCAGGTTCACCTACGGAAACCTTGTTACGACTTTTACTTCCTCTAAATGATCAAGTTTGAACATCTTTCCAGCACAATCCGACCACTAGTTTCCCAATGGTCTGGATTGACCAGTCCGAAGTCCTCACTAAATCATTCAATCGGTAGTAGCGACGGGCGGTGTGTACAAAGGGCAGGGACGTAATCAACGCAAGCTAATGACTCACGCTTACTGGGAATTCCTCGTTCATGGGCAATAATTACAATGCCCAATCCCCATCACGAAATGGGTTCAAGCGGTTACCCACTCCTTTCGGAGCAGGAAACAGTATGCACGATGACCACTTCAGTGTAGCACGCGTGCGGCCCCGGACATCTAAGGGCATCACAGACCTGTTATTGCTCTGTTTCGTGCGGCTGCGAGCGCCGCTTGTCCCTCTAAGAAGTCCTTACAGTGCTACAGCATCCTTACCCTAGCCAATTCTGTAGGCTAATAGCAGCAGAGCCCTCAACAGCCGAAACCATCAAGAGATACTACCACCCACAGGTTGACTAAGGGGGAGTACTGCAGTGTAAACTGCAAGTCTATTTAGTAGGCTAGAGTCTCGTTCGTTATCGGAATTAACCAGACAAATCACTCCACCAACTAAGAACGGCCATGCACCACCACCCACTGAATCAAGAAAGAGCTCTCAATCTGTCAATCCTCTCAGTGTCCGGGCCGGGTGAGTTTTCCCGTGTTGAGTCAAATTAAGCCGCAAGCTCCACTCCTGGTGGTGCCCTTCCGTCAATTCCTTTAAGTTTCAGCTTTGCAACCATACTTCCCCCGGAACCCAAAAACTTTGGTTTCCCGGAAGCTTCCATTCGAGTCATGAAATTAGTTACTCAGAATGATCGCTGGTTGGCATCGTTTATGGTTAGAACTAGGGCGGTATCTGATCGCCTTCGAACCTCTAACTTTCGTTCTTGATTAATGAAAACATTCTTGGCAAATGCTTTCGCTGTAGTTTGTCTTGCGACGGTCCAAGAATTTCACCTCTAGCGCCGCAATACAAATGCCCCCGTCTGTCCCTCTTAATCATTACCTTGGATTCTTAAGACCAACAAAATAGAACCAAGGTCCTATTCCATTATTCCATGCAAGATCATTCAAGTTAAGGTAGTGGTACGCATCATATAGATGGTTGACCATACCGTTTTTAGGCACCTCTTTCGAGGTTTTGGACGCCTGCTTTGAGCACTCTGATTTTTTCAAGGTAAAAGTCTCGATCGCTTGAATCAACACTCGGTAAAGAGCATTGATAGCAAATATCGAGCAATTTTCTGTCTAAACACTATGAATGTAACCACCAGGAAAGAGGAATGAAGGTTCAAGCAAGCATCCGTAGACACAAGCAAGAAACCTAACATCACCATCTAACCCTTTAATCAGTGGACCCCATAGGTTCGACTGAAATCCAACTACGAGCTTTTTAACCGCAGCAACTTTAATATACGCTATTGGAGCTGGAATTACCGCGGCTGCTGGCACCAGACTTGCCCTCCAATAGATCCTCGTTAAAGGATTTAAATTGTACTCATTCCAATTACGGGGCCTCAATAGAGTCCCGTATTGTTATTTTTCGTCACTACATCCCCGTACTGGGATTGTGTAATTTGCGCGCCTGCTGCCTTCCTTAGATGTGGTAGCCGTTTCTCAGGCTCCCTCTCCGGAATCGAACCCTAATTCCCCGTTACCCGTTACAACCATGGTAGGCGCATAACCTACCATCGACAGTTGATAAGGCAGTTGCTTGAGGGATACATCGTCGGCTCAGAGGCCATACGATTTGCTCAGTTATTCAGAGTCATCACAAGAAATGCAACCGAAGTTGCTAAGATCCCCACTGCTAGTCCTTAGACAGCGACCGAAATCACTGAACAGG
>NW_028315838.1:308523-313523 GCF_039701765.1 Tetranychus urticae
TTAGTCTTTCGCCCCTAAACCCGGATCTGACGATCGATTTGCACGTCAGAATCGCTACAGACCTCCACCAGAGTTTCCTCTGGCTTCATCTTGTCCGGGCTTAGTTCACCATCTTTCGGGTACTAACATATATACTAGTGCTCCGCGAAAATCTCGGTAAAGTGGATATATCACGGGCTGATATTGCGGTATACTCTTACAAGCATACATCATATCAATTTCTTTCAATTCGCCTTTCAAGCCTAAACAAGACTGATCAGCTTGCATACATGTTAGACTCCTTGGTCCGTGTTTCAAGACGGGTCGGATAGAGTACCGATCTACTGACCACAGAATCACTAGGTTAACGTAAGCTTGCCACTTTTACCAACAAACCACCAAAAGCCAGCCAATCCATGAGTTGTTTCAACACCAGGTGAAGAAACAGACATCATCAACGAAAGACTAGTCGGATTCGTCAGAGCAGATGACAAGCATTGTTGACCCTGCATAAGCAGAGATTCATCTCCAATGTGACTGTGGTAACAGTTGCCAACACTAGCTCACAGGCTAAGTCTAACAACGCAAGGAATATTAGTAGCTGTGAAAACTAAATGCTGATTAGGTGTGTGTTTAGTACACCTTGCTGTTATCACTTGAACAAGAGTTTTGCACTCTCCTTCACATTGGTCGTGGTTTGAGCACGAGAGTTGAGAAAATGCACTCCTCATGCACATATTGCACTCCTCCTATCAATACCAAGATCCAAGGGCAGGCTAAAAGTTACCCCTTAACCTACTGATCTTGGAACGCTGTAAAGCATTCTTAGCACTGAATAGAAAAAGGCAACAATACACAAGAGGAGCTGAGTTCTCCTCTCAGCTACACTTCGTGGTTCTATCCGTTTCTCTACAAGCGGTTTCACGTCCTTTTGAACTCTCTCTTCAAAGTACTTTGCAACTTTCCCTCACGGTACTTGTTTGCTATCGATATTACCATCGTATTTAGTCTTAGGAGGAGTTTACCTCCTAATTTGGATTGCACTCTCAAGCAATCTGACTCTATCCGCGACTAAAGCCAGTAATCGATATTCCATTAACCAAGATCTGCCACCGGCCTAGAACCGTCTCTGGGAAGAGGGCCCTTGTCAGAGGGACTTGCAGATTTAGTTGAAATAATCGTGACTCTAGCCATTACGCAGCACCGCTTTCCACCTTTCAATGGAAAACCTTTGCGCCGGACTCATCCCTTTTCACTCGCCGTTACTCAGGGAATCTCATTTGATTTCTTTTCCTCCGCTGAATTATATGCTTAAATTCGGCGGGTAACCTCACCTGATCTGAGATCAAAAATATTGATTAAGTTGATTAATGTTTATTTGTGTTGTTTGCAAGCAAGCAACGTAAATCTACTTTAATGTTTGCACAAATTTTGCCTTTGCATTACTTCTTAGGTCTGCTTTAACAGAATGAAATAGCTACTATTTGTACGATTTATACAAGTGCAAGAAGATTCATCAGTTAACAGGTTAGTTGATCACCATAGTTATCTGCAATACGACTTTAGCGTCGTCAGATAGGCGACTAACCTTAGAATCTCATGCTAGTATCTATTCATATATACTGCTTGCAGAGATGAAATATGCATTGTACACAAAATTTATCATGTGAAACAAGTAGATTTGAGATTCTCCTTACTAAATTGCAACGAATTGCAATTAAGAAAAGGAATAAAACATCAAGATTCATGCATATAAATATACAATCCTCTCAAAACAATGCATATATGGTAGTATGCAAGTGTTTTGTTGATTATTTTACATCTCAACTCTCAGACAGATGTGACCTCGGAAAAGACCCGAAAGCCGCAATGTGCGTTGGAAGCTCAAGTGCTCGGCGTGTCCTGCAATTCGCACCGATTATCGTAGCTAGCTACGTTCTTCATCGATTGGTAATTCGAGTGATCCACCGCTTGAAGATGTATCTTTGCCACCGTGGGACTTTTAATAAGTATCCTAAATCTGCATTGAGAGGGTTTGAAAACAATTGTATGCAGTTTATAAAAACCATAGTTGTCTTTACTTAGTTAGGCGAAGAAGTGTAAAACTTCCTTCTTTAAACCTTGCCGTCAGCATAAGCTGAAGACTTGATCAGGTACCAAGTATGTAGCAAGACAGGCTTTTCATTATAAACTACAATTGTTTTGCAAAAGAAATTATGGCTATCGTTAGATAACCCTCACTCTTTGTTGCATTGGATAATGAAAGATGGATGTATGAATGAACGAATGTAATGCAAATTAGAATCATGTTGCAATGGCTAAATGTTTGCAATAAACATTCACAATTGCGACTCTAATGCAAATACAATTCAATTGCATTCACCATATTAGCATCTACAATATCACTATGCAGAGTGTTTGATTGTTTGAAGGTTGTATTTCTCTTATAATAAGAGGGTAATACGTTAATGATCCTTCCGCAGGTTCACCTACGGAAACCTTGTTACGACTTTTACTTCCTCTAAATGATCAAGTTTGAACATCTTTCCAGCACAATCCGACCACTAGTTTCCCAATGGTCTGGATTGACCAGTCCGAAGTCCTCACTAAATCATTCAATCGGTAGTAGCGACGGGCGGTGTGTACAAAGGGCAGGGACGTAATCAACGCAAGCTAATGACTCACGCTTACTGGGAATTCCTCGTTCATGGGCAATAATTACAATGCCCAATCCCCATCACGAAATGGGTTCAAGCGGTTACCCACTCCTTTCGGAGCAGGAAACAGTATGCACGATGACCACTTCAGTGTAGCACGCGTGCGGCCCCGGACATCTAAGGGCATCACAGACCTGTTATTGCTCTGTTTCGTGCGGCTGCGAGCGCCGCTTGTCCCTCTAAGAAGTCCTTACAGTGCTACAGCATCCTTACCCTAGCCAATTCTGTAGGCTAATAGCAGCAGAGCCCTCAACAGCCGAAACCATCAAGAGATACTACCACCCACAGGTTGACTAAGGGGGAGTACTGCAGTGTAAACTGCAAGTCTATTTAGTAGGCTAGAGTCTCGTTCGTTATCGGAATTAACCAGACAAATCACTCCACCAACTAAGAACGGCCATGCACCACCACCCACTGAATCAAGAAAGAGCTCTCAATCTGTCAATCCTCTCAGTGTCCGGGCCGGGTGAGTTTTCCCGTGTTGAGTCAAATTAAGCCGCAAGCTCCACTCCTGGTGGTGCCCTTCCGTCAATTCCTTTAAGTTTCAGCTTTGCAACCATACTTCCCCCGGAACCCAAAAACTTTGGTTTCCCGGAAGCTTCCATTCGAGTCATGAAATTAGTTACTCAGAATGATCGCTGGTTGGCATCGTTTATGGTTAGAACTAGGGCGGTATCTGATCGCCTTCGAACCTCTAACTTTCGTTCTTGATTAATGAAAACATTCTTGGCAAATGCTTTCGCTGTAGTTTGTCTTGCGACGGTCCAAGAATTTCACCTCTAGCGCCGCAATACAAATGCCCCCGTCTGTCCCTCTTAATCATTACCTTGGATTCTTAAGACCAACAAAATAGAACCAAGGTCCTATTCCATTATTCCATGCAAGATCATTCAAGTTAAGGTAGTGGTACGCATCATATAGATGGTTGACCATACCGTTTTTAGGCACCTCTTTCGAGGTTTTGGACGCCTGCTTTGAGCACTCTGATTTTTTCAAGGTAAAAGTCTCGATCGCTTGAATCAACACTCGGTAAAGAGCATTGATAGCAAATATCGAGCAATTTTCTGTCTAAACACTATGAATGTAACCACCAGGAAAGAGGAATGAAGGTTCAAGCAAGCATCCGTAGACACAAGCAAGAAACCTAACATCACCATCTAACCCTTTAATCAGTGGACCCCATAGGTTCGACTGAAATCCAACTACGAGCTTTTTAACCGCAGCAACTTTAATATACGCTATTGGAGCTGGAATTACCGCGGCTGCTGGCACCAGACTTGCCCTCCAATAGATCCTCGTTAAAGGATTTAAATTGTACTCATTCCAATTACGGGGCCTCAATAGAGTCCCGTATTGTTATTTTTCGTCACTACATCCCCGTACTGGGATTGTGTAATTTGCGCGCCTGCTGCCTTCCTTAGATGTGGTAGCCGTTTCTCAGGCTCCCTCTCCGGAATCGAACCCTAATTCCCCGTTACCCGTTACAACCATGGTAGGCGCATAACCTACCATCGACAGTTGATAAGGCAGTTGCTTGAGGGATACATCGTCGGCTCAGAGGCCATACGATTTGCTCAGTTATTCAGAGTCATCACAAGAAATGCAACCGAAGTTGCTAAGATCCCCACTGCTAGTCCTTAGACAGCGACCGAAATCACTGAACAGGGTTCTAGGTGAATAAGAATCATTGGTCTTGTACTAATAAATGCGATCCTTCCGTCAGCAAGCTGAGGTTGGAACACTTGTTCATGTATTAGCTCTAGAATTACCACAGTTATCCATGTAAAAAAGAATATCCGAGGAACCGTAACTGATTTAATGAGCCATTCGCGGTTTCACTTTATAAACAGTATGTACTTAGACATGCATGGCTTAATCTTTGAGACAAGCATATGACTACTGGCAGGATCAACCAGGTAACTTGATGTTTTAGCAAAGTAAAATGCTAAACAAGTTGTTTTTGCAGCTATAAATACGATATCCTCAGCTAACAACCAGCAAGTGGATGCTAACTTTAACGAGGTATCGAGATTTATGTCGTGCATTAAGATAATTCTGCAGAAAGCTCTTTAGAATCCATCTTCTTCCACTAAAATGTGCAAGCACATCTAGCAGGAGTAACCATTGCTGGGTACGTTTGCAAGTCAACTAAACAGCATAGTATTATAACCGCTTGATACCAATTTCTTGGATCAATCTGCGGTCTGCTTTGCACAAGCAGAGCTCAATACTAATACTGCTCACTCTGTTGAGTGACTAGTTTGAACATATATGCAAGATATGAAGTCTGATAGCATTAAAGCC
>NW_028315838.1:318523-321023 GCF_039701765.1 Tetranychus urticae
TTTGGTTAGCGGATGGCCTAACTTTAAGTGCTTTATAGGATGGACCCCAGGGGTCATCACTATGTTTTACAATGAACTCTTTAAATTTACGATGCTTGATACAGCGAATCTCGTTCTTATAAGCATTCCTTGCTTTTCTGTAATTACTTAGATTTTCATCCGTTCTGCTTACCTTGAGTTGGCGTCTATACCATCTCATACTGCTACGCAGCTTCTTAGCCTCATCCGTTAGGTTGAAGCTATTTTTCGCTTTATATTGTTTTTGCTTTAAAGAAACTTGACTCGCTATAACAAGGGAAGTTGTTAGTTCTTTGGCGAAGCAATTTATATCCTCTCTAGAATTTATCGTTAGCCTCTTCAGGACGGAAACTTCCCTCCTTAGTGTGGCATCAAACAAATTCCAATTAGCCCCGTGTAATGTAAACTCCGCTTTTTGATTTGATATACGTATACCACCAAGATCAACATCGAATGTTATCAGTCTATGATCACTAGAGCTTCGGTCATGGACCTTCCACCCTTCTATACCTCCGCCTAGATTCTTACTTAAAGTAAGATCTATGTTCGACTTACCATGCACATTCTCAAATGTGGTTAGCATCTGAGGTGTGTTATGGATAGTCAAGCCCTGTTCGATTATCAATTCCTGTAGCAATTCTCCGCGTTTGTCCGTGATGGCTGAATGCCACCAGTTTGACTTAGCATTGAAATCGCCGCAGACCAATATCATTCGATTGCTAAGTTCCTTGATGATATATCTCAACCTATCCACCAGAGAGGCAAATGGCTGATTGAACTTAAAATATGCACTCACAATATATAGATTGCTTTCGCCAACTACGTAATTAATAGTTGTAAAGTATTCATCACTCAAAGATGTTATTAACATTGCTCTAGAATTATTTTTGTTAAGTATACATGACATAGGTAGTCCACACCTAGTGTCGTAAACTGCGTTAGGGACATATATCTTTCCACCTGAGGAATATGGCTCCTGAAGAGCCATAATATCTATGTTCATTTCTCTCATGGTCAACTCCGCCTCGACCGTCCATGCGAACGATCTAGCAGTGTTGAGCTGCCCGATTCTGATTACGGTATTTGTATTAATATCCATAATCGGTCTTACTACTGATTAGTCTTATATGCTCTACATACGACGGACAGGATTTATCCCACGCCGCATGATTTGTATCCCTTTTATGTCTCCTGACACAGTTTATGCAACTTGGTGTGTCTTTCTTAGTACATTGTTCCCTTTGGTGTTCCACATCACCGCAGGTCCCACAATTTTTCTTCTCCTGCTTACAGTATTTGGCCATGTGACCAAACCTCAGACACTTGTGACACTGAATGACTGAAACGAAGGTTTCAACTTTCAGTCGGTATTCCCTATAATAGAAACAGCTCTCATGTTTCTCCTTAAGCAACTTATGTAAAGACGGACTTAGTTCACATACCCAATGTTCCGATTTTCTATTTTTTGGACCGATTTTGAATCTCGGTGTTAACTCCTTCTCTAGCTGCAAATCAGGAAAACGATCCTGATTCTGTGCTTTGATGGTATTCACCAGTTCTGCTCCCTCCGTACCTGAAGGCACGTGTTTTATTATTATTTTTGGATTTCTCCTGCCTAGAACTCTAATATTAGAGCTCTTCTTCATCTCCGTGTTATTCAAAATCGCGTCCAAACTACTAGCATCAGCAGTCTCAATCACGACTGATTTCCTTGAAGGCAGTACCTTCAAGCCCCGTATCTTAATATTTTTAGAACCTGGCTGCAGGTTCTTCACCACGTCTTCTCTCATTGCCTGTGATGAGAATTCTGCAGGCACCTCTCTAGGAGAGATGATGCAGGTAAATTTTGACTGCGATTTCTTTGCAGTCTCTCTTGCTATCACTCTTGGTCGCTTAGTGGCCTTAACAACACCAGCATATGTACTATCCCTCTTTTGTACTTCTACTGGTTGTTGTGTGCGCGGTTGCTCTAGAATTTTATTCACAGAAGCCTGCAAAAGCGTAATCTTCTGCTCTGTTGCCTCCATCTGCTTTTGCATGCACGTTCTTTCCTCAAGTTTGGCATTCGTTATAATTAACTTATGCGCAAAATTGACGATTTTACTGACCGCATTCGTTAATTGCTGACCCTGTGGTTTGGTAACCTTATCGCACTTGCGTATAAGGCCCAAGAGTTCTTCCTCTAAGCTATGGAGCTCCGTGTTAGCATCCATTTTGGGTTATTATGGGTTAAAAAATCAAAAGTAAGTAAAAATAAGCAAAATGAAAAAGGAAAGGTTAATATACCTTAAATAGGCAAGAAAATGTATTTTGATCTAAAACACAAAGGTTAGTGAAAAAAATAAAAACTCGCGTAAAACGCGTAAAATTGCCCGTATAAGCAAGAAACAAAAGCCCTGAAGCTGGTCTCGGCCTGAACCCCGAAGGGTCAGTATCCACCCACACCACGAGGAGGTGCCAGCAACACAAAACTATGATATTT
>NW_028315838.1:323523-326023 GCF_039701765.1 Tetranychus urticae
CAACAATACACAAGAGGAGCTGAGTTCTCCTCTCAGCTACACTTCGTGGTTCTATCCGTTTCTCTACAAGCGGTTTCACGTCCTTTTGAACTCTCTCTTCAAAGTACTTTGCAACTTTCCCTCACGGTACTTGTTTGCTATCGATATTACCATCGTATTTAGTCTTAGGAGGAGTTTACCTCCTAATTTGGATTGCACTCTCAAGCAATCTGACTCTATCCGCGACTAAAGCCAGTAATCGATATTCCATTAACCAAGATCTGCCACCGGCCTAGAACCGTCTCTGGGAAGAGGGCCCTTGTCAGAGGGACTTGCAGATTTAGTTGAAATAATCGTGACTCTAGCCATTACGCAGCACCGCTTTCCACCTTTCAATGGAAAACCTTTGCGCCGGACTCATCCCTTTTCACTCGCCGTTACTCAGGGAATCTCATTTGATTTCTTTTCCTCCGCTGAATTATATGCTTAAATTCGGCGGGTAACCTCACCTGATCTGAGATCAAAAATATTGATTAAGTTGATTAATGTTTATTTGTGTTGTTTGCAAGCAAGCAACGTAAATCTACTTTAATGTTTGCACAAATTTTGCCTTTGCATTACTTCTTAGGTCTGCTTTAACAGAATGAAATAGCTACTATTTGTACGATTTATACAAGTGCAAGAAGATTCATCAGTTAACAGGTTAGTTGATCACCATAGTTATCTGCAATACGACTTTAGCGTCGTCAGATAGGCGACTAACCTTAGAATCTCATGCTAGTATCTATTCATATATACTGCTTGCAGAGATGAAATATGCATTGTACACAAAATTTATCATGTGAAACAAGTAGATTTGAGATTCTCCTTACTAAATTGCAACGAATTGCAATTAAGAAAAGGAATAAAACATCAAGATTCATGCATATAAATATACAATCCTCTCAAAACAATGCATATATGGTAGTATGCAAGTGTTTTGTTGATTATTTTACATCTCAACTCTCAGACAGATGTGACCTCGGAAAAGACCCGAAAGCCGCAATGTGCGTTGGAAGCTCAAGTGCTCGGCGTGTCCTGCAATTCGCACCGATTATCGTAGCTAGCTACGTTCTTCATCGATTGGTAATTCGAGTGATCCACCGCTTGAAGATGTATCTTTGCCACCGTGGGACTTTTAATAAGTATCCTAAATCTGCATTGAGAGGGTTTGAAAACAATTGTATGCAGTTTATAAAAACCATAGTTGTCTTTACTTAGTTAGGCGAAGAAGTGTAAAACTTCCTTCTTTAAACCTTGCCGTCAGCATAAGCTGAAGACTTGATCAGGTACCAAGTATGTAGCAAGACAGGCTTTTCATTATAAACTACAATTGTTTTGCAAAAGAAATTATGGCTATCGTTAGATAACCCTCACTCTTTGTTGCATTGGATAATGAAAGATGGATGTATGAATGAACGAATGTAATGCAAATTAGAATCATGTTGCAATGGCTAAATGTTTGCAATAAACATTCACAATTGCGACTCTAATGCAAATACAATTCAATTGCATTCACCATATTAGCATCTACAATATCACTATGCAGAGTGTTTGATTGTTTGAAGGTTGTATTTCTCTTATAATAAGAGGGTAATACGTTAATGATCCTTCCGCAGGTTCACCTACGGAAACCTTGTTACGACTTTTACTTCCTCTAAATGATCAAGTTTGAACATCTTTCCAGCACAATCCGACCACTAGTTTCCCAATGGTCTGGATTGACCAGTCCGAAGTCCTCACTAAATCATTCAATCGGTAGTAGCGACGGGCGGTGTGTACAAAGGGCAGGGACGTAATCAACGCAAGCTAATGACTCACGCTTACTGGGAATTCCTCGTTCATGGGCAATAATTACAATGCCCAATCCCCATCACGAAATGGGTTCAAGCGGTTACCCACTCCTTTCGGAGCAGGAAACAGTATGCACGATGACCACTTCAGTGTAGCACGCGTGCGGCCCCGGACATCTAAGGGCATCACAGACCTGTTATTGCTCTGTTTCGTGCGGCTGCGAGCGCCGCTTGTCCCTCTAAGAAGTCCTTACAGTGCTACAGCATCCTTACCCTAGCCAATTCTGTAGGCTAATAGCAGCAGAGCCCTCAACAGCCGAAACCATCAAGAGATACTACCACCCACAGGTTGACTAAGGGGGAGTACTGCAGTGTAAACTGCAAGTCTATTTAGTAGGCTAGAGTCTCGTTCGTTATCGGAATTAACCAGACAAATCACTCCACCAACTAAGAACGGCCATGCACCACCACCCACTGAATCAAGAAAGAGCTCTCAATCTGTCAATCCTCTCAGTGTCCGGGCCGGGTGAGTTTTCCCGTGTTGAGTCAAATTAAGCCGCAAGCTCCACTCCTGGTGGTGCCCTTCCGTCAATTCCTTTAAGTTTCAGCTTTGCAACCATACTTCCCCCGGAACCCAAAAACTTTGGTTTCCCGGAAGCTTCCATTCGAGTCATGAAATTAGTTACTCA
>NW_028315838.1:333523-336023 GCF_039701765.1 Tetranychus urticae
TTATCTGCAATACGACTTTAGCGTCGTCAGATAGGCGACTAACCTTAGAATCTCATGCTAGTATCTATTCATATATACTGCTTGCAGAGATGAAATATGCATTGTACACAAAATTTATCATGTGAAACAAGTAGATTTGAGATTCTCCTTACTAAATTGCAACGAATTGCAATTAAGAAAAGGAATAAAACATCAAGATTCATGCATATAAATATACAATCCTCTCAAAACAATGCATATATGGTAGTATGCAAGTGTTTTGTTGATTATTTTACATCTCAACTCTCAGACAGATGTGACCTCGGAAAAGACCCGAAAGCCGCAATGTGCGTTGGAAGCTCAAGTGCTCGGCGTGTCCTGCAATTCGCACCGATTATCGTAGCTAGCTACGTTCTTCATCGATTGGTAATTCGAGTGATCCACCGCTTGAAGATGTATCTTTGCCACCGTGGGACTTTTAATAAGTATCCTAAATCTGCATTGAGAGGGTTTGAAAACAATTGTATGCAGTTTATAAAAACCATAGTTGTCTTTACTTAGTTAGGCGAAGAAGTGTAAAACTTCCTTCTTTAAACCTTGCCGTCAGCATAAGCTGAAGACTTGATCAGGTACCAAGTATGTAGCAAGACAGGCTTTTCATTATAAACTACAATTGTTTTGCAAAAGAAATTATGGCTATCGTTAGATAACCCTCACTCTTTGTTGCATTGGATAATGAAAGATGGATGTATGAATGAACGAATGTAATGCAAATTAGAATCATGTTGCAATGGCTAAATGTTTGCAATAAACATTCACAATTGCGACTCTAATGCAAATACAATTCAATTGCATTCACCATATTAGCATCTACAATATCACTATGCAGAGTGTTTGATTGTTTGAAGGTTGTATTTCTCTTATAATAAGAGGGTAATACGTTAATGATCCTTCCGCAGGTTCACCTACGGAAACCTTGTTACGACTTTTACTTCCTCTAAATGATCAAGTTTGAACATCTTTCCAGCACAATCCGACCACTAGTTTCCCAATGGTCTGGATTGACCAGTCCGAAGTCCTCACTAAATCATTCAATCGGTAGTAGCGACGGGCGGTGTGTACAAAGGGCAGGGACGTAATCAACGCAAGCTAATGACTCACGCTTACTGGGAATTCCTCGTTCATGGGCAATAATTACAATGCCCAATCCCCATCACGAAATGGGTTCAAGCGGTTACCCACTCCTTTCGGAGCAGGAAACAGTATGCACGATGACCACTTCAGTGTAGCACGCGTGCGGCCCCGGACATCTAAGGGCATCACAGACCTGTTATTGCTCTGTTTCGTGCGGCTGCGAGCGCCGCTTGTCCCTCTAAGAAGTCCTTACAGTGCTACAGCATCCTTACCCTAGCCAATTCTGTAGGCTAATAGCAGCAGAGCCCTCAACAGCCGAAACCATCAAGAGATACTACCACCCACAGGTTGACTAAGGGGGAGTACTGCAGTGTAAACTGCAAGTCTATTTAGTAGGCTAGAGTCTCGTTCGTTATCGGAATTAACCAGACAAATCACTCCACCAACTAAGAACGGCCATGCACCACCACCCACTGAATCAAGAAAGAGCTCTCAATCTGTCAATCCTCTCAGTGTCCGGGCCGGGTGAGTTTTCCCGTGTTGAGTCAAATTAAGCCGCAAGCTCCACTCCTGGTGGTGCCCTTCCGTCAATTCCTTTAAGTTTCAGCTTTGCAACCATACTTCCCCCGGAACCCAAAAACTTTGGTTTCCCGGAAGCTTCCATTCGAGTCATGAAATTAGTTACTCAGAATGATCGCTGGTTGGCATCGTTTATGGTTAGAACTAGGGCGGTATCTGATCGCCTTCGAACCTCTAACTTTCGTTCTTGATTAATGAAAACATTCTTGGCAAATGCTTTCGCTGTAGTTTGTCTTGCGACGGTCCAAGAATTTCACCTCTAGCGCCGCAATACAAATGCCCCCGTCTGTCCCTCTTAATCATTACCTTGGATTCTTAAGACCAACAAAATAGAACCAAGGTCCTATTCCATTATTCCATGCAAGATCATTCAAGTTAAGGTAGTGGTACGCATCATATAGATGGTTGACCATACCGTTTTTAGGCACCTCTTTCGAGGTTTTGGACGCCTGCTTTGAGCACTCTGATTTTTTCAAGGTAAAAGTCTCGATCGCTTGAATCAACACTCGGTAAAGAGCATTGATAGCAAATATCGAGCAATTTTCTGTCTAAACACTATGAATGTAACCACCAGGAAAGAGGAATGAAGGTTCAAGCAAGCATCCGTAGACACAAGCAAGAAACCTAACATCACCATCTAACCCTTTAATCAGTGGACCCCATAGGTTCGACTGAAATCCAACTACGAGCTTTTTAACCGCAGCAACTTTAATATACGCTATTGGAGCTGGAATTACCGCGGCTGCTGGCACCAGACTTGCCCTCCAATAGATCCTCGTTAAAGGATTTAAATTGTACTCATTCCAAT
>NW_028315838.1:343523-346023 GCF_039701765.1 Tetranychus urticae
ATTATAAACTACAATTGTTTTGCAAAAGAAATTATGGCTATCGTTAGATAACCCTCACTCTTTGTTGCATTGGATAATGAAAGATGGATGTATGAATGAACGAATGTAATGCAAATTAGAATCATGTTGCAATGGCTAAATGTTTGCAATAAACATTCACAATTGCGACTCTAATGCAAATACAATTCAATTGCATTCACCATATTAGCATCTACAATATCACTATGCAGAGTGTTTGATTGTTTGAAGGTTGTATTTCTCTTATAATAAGAGGGTAATACGTTAATGATCCTTCCGCAGGTTCACCTACGGAAACCTTGTTACGACTTTTACTTCCTCTAAATGATCAAGTTTGAACATCTTTCCAGCACAATCCGACCACTAGTTTCCCAATGGTCTGGATTGACCAGTCCGAAGTCCTCACTAAATCATTCAATCGGTAGTAGCGACGGGCGGTGTGTACAAAGGGCAGGGACGTAATCAACGCAAGCTAATGACTCACGCTTACTGGGAATTCCTCGTTCATGGGCAATAATTACAATGCCCAATCCCCATCACGAAATGGGTTCAAGCGGTTACCCACTCCTTTCGGAGCAGGAAACAGTATGCACGATGACCACTTCAGTGTAGCACGCGTGCGGCCCCGGACATCTAAGGGCATCACAGACCTGTTATTGCTCTGTTTCGTGCGGCTGCGAGCGCCGCTTGTCCCTCTAAGAAGTCCTTACAGTGCTACAGCATCCTTACCCTAGCCAATTCTGTAGGCTAATAGCAGCAGAGCCCTCAACAGCCGAAACCATCAAGAGATACTACCACCCACAGGTTGACTAAGGGGGAGTACTGCAGTGTAAACTGCAAGTCTATTTAGTAGGCTAGAGTCTCGTTCGTTATCGGAATTAACCAGACAAATCACTCCACCAACTAAGAACGGCCATGCACCACCACCCACTGAATCAAGAAAGAGCTCTCAATCTGTCAATCCTCTCAGTGTCCGGGCCGGGTGAGTTTTCCCGTGTTGAGTCAAATTAAGCCGCAAGCTCCACTCCTGGTGGTGCCCTTCCGTCAATTCCTTTAAGTTTCAGCTTTGCAACCATACTTCCCCCGGAACCCAAAAACTTTGGTTTCCCGGAAGCTTCCATTCGAGTCATGAAATTAGTTACTCAGAATGATCGCTGGTTGGCATCGTTTATGGTTAGAACTAGGGCGGTATCTGATCGCCTTCGAACCTCTAACTTTCGTTCTTGATTAATGAAAACATTCTTGGCAAATGCTTTCGCTGTAGTTTGTCTTGCGACGGTCCAAGAATTTCACCTCTAGCGCCGCAATACAAATGCCCCCGTCTGTCCCTCTTAATCATTACCTTGGATTCTTAAGACCAACAAAATAGAACCAAGGTCCTATTCCATTATTCCATGCAAGATCATTCAAGTTAAGGTAGTGGTACGCATCATATAGATGGTTGACCATACCGTTTTTAGGCACCTCTTTCGAGGTTTTGGACGCCTGCTTTGAGCACTCTGATTTTTTCAAGGTAAAAGTCTCGATCGCTTGAATCAACACTCGGTAAAGAGCATTGATAGCAAATATCGAGCAATTTTCTGTCTAAACACTATGAATGTAACCACCAGGAAAGAGGAATGAAGGTTCAAGCAAGCATCCGTAGACACAAGCAAGAAACCTAACATCACCATCTAACCCTTTAATCAGTGGACCCCATAGGTTCGACTGAAATCCAACTACGAGCTTTTTAACCGCAGCAACTTTAATATACGCTATTGGAGCTGGAATTACCGCGGCTGCTGGCACCAGACTTGCCCTCCAATAGATCCTCGTTAAAGGATTTAAATTGTACTCATTCCAATTACGGGGCCTCAATAGAGTCCCGTATTGTTATTTTTCGTCACTACATCCCCGTACTGGGATTGTGTAATTTGCGCGCCTGCTGCCTTCCTTAGATGTGGTAGCCGTTTCTCAGGCTCCCTCTCCGGAATCGAACCCTAATTCCCCGTTACCCGTTACAACCATGGTAGGCGCATAACCTACCATCGACAGTTGATAAGGCAGTTGCTTGAGGGATACATCGTCGGCTCAGAGGCCATACGATTTGCTCAGTTATTCAGAGTCATCACAAGAAATGCAACCGAAGTTGCTAAGATCCCCACTGCTAGTCCTTAGACAGCGACCGAAATCACTGAACAGGGTTCTAGGTGAATAAGAATCATTGGTCTTGTACTAATAAATGCGATCCTTCCGTCAGCAAGCTGAGGTTGGAACACTTGTTCATGTATTAGCTCTAGAATTACCACAGTTATCCATGTAAAAAAGAATATCCGAGGAACCGTAACTGATTTAATGAGCCATTCGCGGTTTCACTTTATAAACAGTATGTACTTAGACATGCATGGCTTAATCTTTGAGACAAGCATATGACTACTGGCAGGATCAACCAGGTAACTTGATGTTTTAGCAAAGTAAAATGCTAAACAAGTTGTTTTTGCAG
>NW_028315838.1:351023-356023 GCF_039701765.1 Tetranychus urticae
TTTTACCAACAAACCACCAAAAGCCAGCCAATCCATGAGTTGTTTCAACACCAGGTGAAGAAACAGACATCATCAACGAAAGACTAGTCGGATTCGTCAGAGCAGATGACAAGCATTGTTGACCCTGCATAAGCAGAGATTCATCTCCAATGTGACTGTGGTAACAGTTGCCAACACTAGCTCACAGGCTAAGTCTAACAACGCAAGGAATATTAGTAGCTGTGAAAACTAAATGCTGATTAGGTGTGTGTTTAGTACACCTTGCTGTTATCACTTGAACAAGAGTTTTGCACTCTCCTTCACATTGGTCGTGGTTTGAGCACGAGAGTTGAGAAAATGCACTCCTCATGCACATATTGCACTCCTCCTATCAATACCAAGATCCAAGGGCAGGCTAAAAGTTACCCCTTAACCTACTGATCTTGGAACGCTGTAAAGCATTCTTAGCACTGAATAGAAAAAGGCAACAATACACAAGAGGAGCTGAGTTCTCCTCTCAGCTACACTTCGTGGTTCTATCCGTTTCTCTACAAGCGGTTTCACGTCCTTTTGAACTCTCTCTTCAAAGTACTTTGCAACTTTCCCTCACGGTACTTGTTTGCTATCGATATTACCATCGTATTTAGTCTTAGGAGGAGTTTACCTCCTAATTTGGATTGCACTCTCAAGCAATCTGACTCTATCCGCGACTAAAGCCAGTAATCGATATTCCATTAACCAAGATCTGCCACCGGCCTAGAACCGTCTCTGGGAAGAGGGCCCTTGTCAGAGGGACTTGCAGATTTAGTTGAAATAATCGTGACTCTAGCCATTACGCAGCACCGCTTTCCACCTTTCAATGGAAAACCTTTGCGCCGGACTCATCCCTTTTCACTCGCCGTTACTCAGGGAATCTCATTTGATTTCTTTTCCTCCGCTGAATTATATGCTTAAATTCGGCGGGTAACCTCACCTGATCTGAGATCAAAAATATTGATTAAGTTGATTAATGTTTATTTGTGTTGTTTGCAAGCAAGCAACGTAAATCTACTTTAATGTTTGCACAAATTTTGCCTTTGCATTACTTCTTAGGTCTGCTTTAACAGAATGAAATAGCTACTATTTGTACGATTTATACAAGTGCAAGAAGATTCATCAGTTAACAGGTTAGTTGATCACCATAGTTATCTGCAATACGACTTTAGCGTCGTCAGATAGGCGACTAACCTTAGAATCTCATGCTAGTATCTATTCATATATACTGCTTGCAGAGATGAAATATGCATTGTACACAAAATTTATCATGTGAAACAAGTAGATTTGAGATTCTCCTTACTAAATTGCAACGAATTGCAATTAAGAAAAGGAATAAAACATCAAGATTCATGCATATAAATATACAATCCTCTCAAAACAATGCATATATGGTAGTATGCAAGTGTTTTGTTGATTATTTTACATCTCAACTCTCAGACAGATGTGACCTCGGAAAAGACCCGAAAGCCGCAATGTGCGTTGGAAGCTCAAGTGCTCGGCGTGTCCTGCAATTCGCACCGATTATCGTAGCTAGCTACGTTCTTCATCGATTGGTAATTCGAGTGATCCACCGCTTGAAGATGTATCTTTGCCACCGTGGGACTTTTAATAAGTATCCTAAATCTGCATTGAGAGGGTTTGAAAACAATTGTATGCAGTTTATAAAAACCATAGTTGTCTTTACTTAGTTAGGCGAAGAAGTGTAAAACTTCCTTCTTTAAACCTTGCCGTCAGCATAAGCTGAAGACTTGATCAGGTACCAAGTATGTAGCAAGACAGGCTTTTCATTATAAACTACAATTGTTTTGCAAAAGAAATTATGGCTATCGTTAGATAACCCTCACTCTTTGTTGCATTGGATAATGAAAGATGGATGTATGAATGAACGAATGTAATGCAAATTAGAATCATGTTGCAATGGCTAAATGTTTGCAATAAACATTCACAATTGCGACTCTAATGCAAATACAATTCAATTGCATTCACCATATTAGCATCTACAATATCACTATGCAGAGTGTTTGATTGTTTGAAGGTTGTATTTCTCTTATAATAAGAGGGTAATACGTTAATGATCCTTCCGCAGGTTCACCTACGGAAACCTTGTTACGACTTTTACTTCCTCTAAATGATCAAGTTTGAACATCTTTCCAGCACAATCCGACCACTAGTTTCCCAATGGTCTGGATTGACCAGTCCGAAGTCCTCACTAAATCATTCAATCGGTAGTAGCGACGGGCGGTGTGTACAAAGGGCAGGGACGTAATCAACGCAAGCTAATGACTCACGCTTACTGGGAATTCCTCGTTCATGGGCAATAATTACAATGCCCAATCCCCATCACGAAATGGGTTCAAGCGGTTACCCACTCCTTTCGGAGCAGGAAACAGTATGCACGATGACCACTTCAGTGTAGCACGCGTGCGGCCCCGGACATCTAAGGGCATCACAGACCTGTTATTGCTCTGTTTCGTGCGGCTGCGAGCGCCGCTTGTCCCTCTAAGAAGTCCTTACAGTGCTACAGCATCCTTACCCTAGCCAATTCTGTAGGCTAATAGCAGCAGAGCCCTCAACAGCCGAAACCATCAAGAGATACTACCACCCACAGGTTGACTAAGGGGGAGTACTGCAGTGTAAACTGCAAGTCTATTTAGTAGGCTAGAGTCTCGTTCGTTATCGGAATTAACCAGACAAATCACTCCACCAACTAAGAACGGCCATGCACCACCACCCACTGAATCAAGAAAGAGCTCTCAATCTGTCAATCCTCTCAGTGTCCGGGCCGGGTGAGTTTTCCCGTGTTGAGTCAAATTAAGCCGCAAGCTCCACTCCTGGTGGTGCCCTTCCGTCAATTCCTTTAAGTTTCAGCTTTGCAACCATACTTCCCCCGGAACCCAAAAACTTTGGTTTCCCGGAAGCTTCCATTCGAGTCATGAAATTAGTTACTCAGAATGATCGCTGGTTGGCATCGTTTATGGTTAGAACTAGGGCGGTATCTGATCGCCTTCGAACCTCTAACTTTCGTTCTTGATTAATGAAAACATTCTTGGCAAATGCTTTCGCTGTAGTTTGTCTTGCGACGGTCCAAGAATTTCACCTCTAGCGCCGCAATACAAATGCCCCCGTCTGTCCCTCTTAATCATTACCTTGGATTCTTAAGACCAACAAAATAGAACCAAGGTCCTATTCCATTATTCCATGCAAGATCATTCAAGTTAAGGTAGTGGTACGCATCATATAGATGGTTGACCATACCGTTTTTAGGCACCTCTTTCGAGGTTTTGGACGCCTGCTTTGAGCACTCTGATTTTTTCAAGGTAAAAGTCTCGATCGCTTGAATCAACACTCGGTAAAGAGCATTGATAGCAAATATCGAGCAATTTTCTGTCTAAACACTATGAATGTAACCACCAGGAAAGAGGAATGAAGGTTCAAGCAAGCATCCGTAGACACAAGCAAGAAACCTAACATCACCATCTAACCCTTTAATCAGTGGACCCCATAGGTTCGACTGAAATCCAACTACGAGCTTTTTAACCGCAGCAACTTTAATATACGCTATTGGAGCTGGAATTACCGCGGCTGCTGGCACCAGACTTGCCCTCCAATAGATCCTCGTTAAAGGATTTAAATTGTACTCATTCCAATTACGGGGCCTCAATAGAGTCCCGTATTGTTATTTTTCGTCACTACATCCCCGTACTGGGATTGTGTAATTTGCGCGCCTGCTGCCTTCCTTAGATGTGGTAGCCGTTTCTCAGGCTCCCTCTCCGGAATCGAACCCTAATTCCCCGTTACCCGTTACAACCATGGTAGGCGCATAACCTACCATCGACAGTTGATAAGGCAGTTGCTTGAGGGATACATCGTCGGCTCAGAGGCCATACGATTTGCTCAGTTATTCAGAGTCATCACAAGAAATGCAACCGAAGTTGCTAAGATCCCCACTGCTAGTCCTTAGACAGCGACCGAAATCACTGAACAGGGTTCTAGGTGAATAAGAATCATTGGTCTTGTACTAATAAATGCGATCCTTCCGTCAGCAAGCTGAGGTTGGAACACTTGTTCATGTATTAGCTCTAGAATTACCACAGTTATCCATGTAAAAAAGAATATCCGAGGAACCGTAACTGATTTAATGAGCCATTCGCGGTTTCACTTTATAAACAGTATGTACTTAGACATGCATGGCTTAATCTTTGAGACAAGCATATGACTACTGGCAGGATCAACCAGGTAACTTGATGTTTTAGCAAAGTAAAATGCTAAACAAGTTGTTTTTGCAGCTATAAATACGATATCCTCAGCTAACAACCAGCAAGTGGATGCTAACTTTAACGAGGTATCGAGATTTATGTCGTGCATTAAGATAATTCTGCAGAAAGCTCTTTAGAATCCATCTTCTTCCACTAAAATGTGCAAGCACATCTAGCAGGAGTAACCATTGCTGGGTACGTTTGCAAGTCAACTAAACAGCATAGTATTATAACCGCTTGATACCAATTTCTTGGATCAATCTGCGGTCTGCTTTGCACAAGCAGAGCTCAATACTAATACTGCTCACTCTGTTGAGTGACTAGTTTGAACATATATGCAAGATATGAAGTCTGATAGCATTAAAGCCCAACTCTCATAGATATTGTCAGTCGTACCAAGGAAGACCTTAGGTCTTGCAGGTACTCTACCTTTGTATAATAGTGTGTGGTGATAAGATGATTGACGATCCAAACCCATTCAGGCCCGTCTCTTCAACCACCAAACATCAACAGAATAACAGGAATAGATGCGTGAACAGCTACAGTCTGGACCATACCACTGCTTGATGCATTGACTTATCCATAACCGTAGACAATCACTTACCTCCCCATCAACTACTGATGGTTGCTTCTCTCAATTCAGCAACTACACTCACCACATATAACACAATAAATCTGGTTGTGATCTAAAACCTCTTTTTCTGAAAATTAGACTAAGTCCGTGTCTAT
>NW_028315838.1:361023-366023 GCF_039701765.1 Tetranychus urticae
TCCGAATAGACTTCTCAATCTCTTTCACTTTGATTTCCTGGTCAAACTTTGCTTTGAGTTTAGCGAATTCAGTTGTTGTCATGTATGTAGACTCAGATCTTGGTTCATCTTCAGGGTGGTTGTTGGCAGCATGTCTTTCAAGATTGTAAGATGTTCCAGTTTCCAGGTAACCGCACTTTGGGACAGTTATACACCTTCTAACTGTTATTTCATCTTGCTTCTTCTTTCTTCTTACACCATCTTTATATAGCGATTTATCCCAGATGCCAAATTTACCGACGTAGATACTGGGCTCATATTCTTCTTCTTTTTTCACCTCTTTTGATTCTTCACCATCGCTGTCGCTTTCTTCCTTTTCGCTATTGTCGCTCAGCTCAGATTGACTGGATTGTTCCTCTTCCTCTTGGCTGCTGGAGTGTCTCTTTGATTTCTTCTTCTTTTTCACTTCTTTCTTCTTCTTGCCTTTCTTTTTGGTTTTCTTTGGTGGTGTCGTTTCTTCCTCTTCCTTGTTGTTGTCTTCCTCGTCAGCTAGTAGAGAACGATCTTTTTCGGTTGAGTTATTTGTTGGTTGTTCGGGGTCGCCAGCATTCAGGACTGATTGATCTAGGTCAGCTTCGTCTACTCCTGGTGATTCACCGTCCTTTGAGAAGGTAGACTTAAATCTTCGGATCGCTGTTAGGATGTGAAGCTCCATTTTATTTGTCTGAAGTTCAATTACTTTACGATTTAGAGGGTTCTCAATCATAAAACCATGCTGATCCAATCTATCTGTGAAGACCTGGTCAAAGAAGCTATGCATGTATGATGGCAGTGTTCTTTTAACAAGGAGAGATTTACCAGCTTCATCAGCTTCGTTGAATTCTTTCAATTTCCTCTCGTATATCTGGTTGTATAGTTCCTCGTCCATTGAAAGGTTGACACTCATTCTTTTGGGCGGCGGGTTGGCTCCATGGGGCTGCTTATCCGGGTCCTGAGTTGATGTAAATAGTGGTTCACTTCCCTCCAAATCGACTCCATGTTCTTGATTATCTGGTGATTCTCCATCAGGGTTTAGAATAGGACTTGGTTTCGTTCTGGGAGAACGTCGCCTTTTAGGGCTTTTCGGGCTTGGGACACTTTTTTCATTATCCATTTTTGATGAGGGTAAAGTGGACTGGGTATGTTATAAATATAAGGCACGGGGCTAATTAGGTTAATTGTTTTTAAATTAATATTATTAAGATAAGCGGTTATGGAAAATTGGCGGTTTGAGAGAAAAACACGTTGAGATCAGCTGTTCTTTTCTGAGTTGACTCAGTCGTTGGTTTTTCGCGCTTGCGCTGTGGTGTGGGGATTTTTATGTTAGTCATGTTAGTGTGACTGAGTGACTGTGACTGGTTGACTGAGCTATTGGTGGGCTTTGATTCGATTCTGTGTTCTTTAGTTCTTTTTCGTGTTGTATCAGACATTCTGTTATTGTTGTTATTAAGTTTTCGAGTATTGAGAGTTTTTCTTCGTCTAACAGCATTTGTTCGACGAAGTTAGCGTTTAGGGGGTGGCGTGCAGCTATTTCATTTCTTTTTTGGTTGAACATCTCGCATTCTAAGATGAGGTGTTTTGGCGTTTGTTCACTTTTGTTACATTGACATGTGGCTTGTGCAGTTCTTTTGATCATTTTCAGATATGTTTTGAAAGGCCCTTTGCCAGTTAGAAACCAGGTTATGTATCTGTGTGGGATTTGCCTGAAGAGTATGTCGGTGGGATTAATCAGTTCCTTCATATTTCTAGATGCATTCTGTGTTATGAACTTTCTTGTTTCCTCATTTGCCCATGTCTTGGTTGTGCACTTTATTTTGTTGAGTGATATCGCATCGTAGATTGGGCTTTTTTTGTAGTGGATTGCTTCTTTTGCCAGCGAGTCTGCTATGAGGTTTCCCTGATGGTTCTCGTGTCCTCTTATCCACTTAATTGAAATCCTCATGTTCTTTTTTAGCGCTTCTTGAATGAGTGTTGTTATGCCTTTTAATAGTGGGTTCGTGATTCTTTGGGCGAGTAGTGCTTGCAGAACAGCTCTACTATCTGTAAGTATTAGATAGTGTAGTCGTTGTTCCTTCTTCTTCAGCCTTTTTTCATGGTGGGTAATCGAGAATTTTATTGCTTCTTGTATGGCGATCGCTTCTGCTTGAAAGCTAGTGCATGTTTGGTGTAGTTTGATTTTGCGTTGTTTTATTTCTTTGTTGTTTTCATATGTTACAAACGCTGCTCCGGTACCATAGATGTTACAGGCTCCATCTGTGTAGGTGTACATTTCGTTTGGTTTGTGCTGTATTGGTTCTTTTATTTCTTTGGTGGATATAATGTTACGCAGGTTTGGGGAGTTCCATGGTTGGGTGTTCTCATAGTGGTAGAGCTTCCTTTCAATTTCAAAACCTTCTGTTTTGAATTCGATTTGCGTGCTCATGTTGTTTGCTAGTAGGTATCTGCTAGCTGTGGCAGTTATTCTTGCATCGATCAGGGTCTCATTTGTTAGCGTTAGCAGATCAGCTAGGTTGCTTTGATTGTATGCTCCAGTTATTTTTACCAGAATTTTTCTTTGGTTTTCTCTAAGTCTCCTTGTTGTGTCTTTGTATTTGAGAGCTGTATGCCAAATTTCACATCCATACAGGAGTGTCGGTATGTAAACCATGTTATAACAGAGCTTTCTGAATTTGCTATCCACTCCCATTCCTCGCAGGCATATTGAATTCATTATTTTGTGGATCATTGTTGCTTTTATAATGACCTTTGAGATATGCTCTTTCCATGTGAGCTTCCTATCTATGGTCACTCCGAGTACTTTGATGCTTTTAAGAGGGTTCAGGATTTGTTGCGTGTTACCTAACTGTATAGGGTGATTGAGTGTTCCTCTCAGTATTAGGAACTCGGTTTTCTCGATGGCAAAAGATAATTTGTTCTCATTGGCCCATTCTTGTGCTATTGTGTTTATGCTTTGGATCTTATTGTTGAGAGTCAGTTCACTGTTTGCGCCTATCAGGAAGACAATATCATCTGCATACGCTTGGGTATGGGTGACTGTGCTGGCTTTAGTTATTAGGGGATTTATAACGATATTCCACAGTGTGGGTGACAGGGGGCTTCCTTGAACACATCCTTTAGTGGGGGTAAAAGTGTATGATTGTTCTCCGTAGATAATTTCGTACTGTCTGTCCTTAAAGTAATTGTCCATGATTTTGTTGTATTTTTGAGGGCAGTTGATGGCTTTCATTTGTTCAATTGTTTTATCCCATGGTAGGTTATCAAAGGCTCCCGCTATATCGAGTGCTAGGATAGCACAGTATTGATAGGTAGCTTTGTATTGGTTAATTTTCTGCATTAGTAGTGAGAGGGCTGAAATTGTTGATTTTGTTGGTGTGAAGCCATGTTGATTAGGGTGTATAATGTTATTTGACATTAGGTGGTAGGTTATCCTATTGTTTATTATCTTTTCGAGGCCTTTTGCCAGCAGCGATAGTAATCCTATTGGCCTGTAGTTTTTGGGGTTAGAGGCTGGCCCTTTCTTTTCTTTATGGATGGGGATTATCTGGGATATTTTCCAGGATTGGGGGAACACAGAAAGGTCAAGGCATTTCTGGTAGAGGGTTCTCAGGAGTTCTGGTTCTTGTAGTCTAAATTGTTCACATATTGTCGAGTTCAGCATGTCTTTTCCTGGGGCTTTTTTACTGTTCACATTCTTAAAGATGTATTCCATTTCTGATGGTGTTATATCTGGCGCTGCTGGGTCATTGCTTATCACGGGTTCGTTCAGTTCTGATGGTGTGTGGGTTTCGTTTTGGTTTGAGTCTCGTGTTAGACAGCTGTTCGGTTGTGACTCCAGCTGATGGGCTGATTGACTAGGTGACTGACTGATGGGCGACTGGATGACTGGTTGGTTATCAGTTAGTTTGAAGAGAGCATGCGCTAGTGCTTTTGGTGCTTCTTTTTCATCTATGGTTTCCCCGTTCGGATGGACTAGTTTAGTGGAGCTTTTAGGTTTCGATTTGGATTGAATAATGTGTATTGTGGCCCAAATAGTGTCCTCCGTTGTACCCTGCATTAATGAGGTCCATTGCTCGTTTTTACTTTTGTGGATTGCTGACATAAGTTCTTTGGTTAACTCTTTCTTCTTTGCTAACAGCTGTTCGTACCTATAGTACCCACAGTTTTTCATTTTTCTTTTGGTTTGTATTATTTGTTGTGATATTTCGCCTATTTGGTCATTCCACCACCATTGTTGTTTTTTAATCTCTTTGCTTTTCTTTTTTTCCCGTTTAATAGCTGCTCTTGCTGACTCCGTTATGGCCATTGTTAATTTTGTGGTGATTGAATTGAGGCTATCAGCTGTTTTAATATCGAGCATGGTTTGTTTGTTTATGTTTTGCTTCTCCAGTTTAGATGTGAGTTTTGCCTGGAATGTTTCCCAGTCTATGTTTTCATGATCTAGGCGCTTTCTAATAGGCCTTTGCTTTGTTATTTTTATTTTCAGGTGCAGTTTAAATGAGATGGTCGTGTGATCCGTGGATGCAATCTTGTATTGGGAGTTCTCATAATCGGTGATTCGATGTGCCAAGTTCTCTGAGATGAGTGTGGCGTCTATGGTTGAATAGCTGGTTTCATTATCTCTAGTTGTAATGCATGTTGGTGTGTTCTTATAAACTACTGATATTATGTCTTGGTTTTGAATTAACTCCGTGATTTGTTTCCCTTTTTTATTTAGTGTTTCACTTCCCCAGAATGGACTCTGTGCGTTGAAGTCTCCTGTGAGAAGCCAGTTTCTGATGGTGAATTTAGATATGGTTTGGATTGGATTGTTTAAGTCCTCTATTGGTATGGCGGGATCGAGATAGGTTGATGTAACATATAATTCCTCGTCGTTTTCCAGTTGGATGTTGATCGTTACATAGTCATTTGATGTCTTGTTTGGTACCAGTTTTATGTTGATGGTATTAGGGATTATGGGGTTGAGTAGGATGATTGATCTGACC
>NW_028315838.1:371023-373523 GCF_039701765.1 Tetranychus urticae
TAGTCTTAGGAGGAGTTTACCTCCTAATTTGGATTGCACTCTCAAGCAATCTGACTCTATCCGCGACTAAAGCCAGTAATCGATATTCCATTAACCAAGATCTGCCACCGGCCTAGAACCGTCTCTGGGAAGAGGGCCCTTGTCAGAGGGACTTGCAGATTTAGTTGAAATAATCGTGACTCTAGCCATTACGCAGCACCGCTTTCCACCTTTCAATGGAAAACCTTTGCGCCGGACTCATCCCTTTTCACTCGCCGTTACTCAGGGAATCTCATTTGATTTCTTTTCCTCCGCTGAATTATATGCTTAAATTCGGCGGGTAACCTCACCTGATCTGAGATCAAAAATATTGATTAAGTTGATTAATGTTTATTTGTGTTGTTTGCAAGCAAGCAACGTAAATCTACTTTAATGTTTGCACAAATTTTGCCTTTGCATTACTTCTTAGGTCTGCTTTAACAGAATGAAATAGCTACTATTTGTACGATTTATACAAGTGCAAGAAGATTCATCAGTTAACAGGTTAGTTGATCACCATAGTTATCTGCAATACGACTTTAGCGTCGTCAGATAGGCGACTAACCTTAGAATCTCATGCTAGTATCTATTCATATATACTGCTTGCAGAGATGAAATATGCATTGTACACAAAATTTATCATGTGAAACAAGTAGATTTGAGATTCTCCTTACTAAATTGCAACGAATTGCAATTAAGAAAAGGAATAAAACAGCAAGATTCATGCATATAAATATACAATCCTCTCAAAACAATGCATATATGGTAGTATGCAAGTGTTTTGTTGATTATTTTACATCTCAACTCTCAGACAGATGTGACCTCGGAAAAGACCCGAAAGCCGCAATGTGCGTTGGAAGCTCAAGTGCTCGGCGTGTCCTGCAATTCGCACCGATTATCGTAGCTAGCTACGTTCTTCATCGATTGGTAATTCGAGTGATCCACCGCTTGAAGATGTATCTTTGCCACCGTGGGACTTTTAATAAGTATCCTAAATCTGCATTGAGAGGGTTTGAAAACAATTGTATGCAGTTTATAAAAACCATAGTTGTCTTTACTTAGTTAGGCGAAGAAGTGTAAAACTTCCTTCTTTAAACCTTGCCGTCAGCATAAGCTGAAGACTTGATCAGGTACCAAGTATGTAGCAAGACAGGCTTTTCATTATAAACTACAATTGTTTTGCAAAAGAAATTATGGCTATCGTTAGATAACCCTCACTCTTTGTTGCATTGGATAATGAAAGATGGATGTATGAATGAACGAATGTAATGCAAATTAGAATCATGTTGCAATGGCTAAATGTTTGCAATAAACATTCACAATTGCGACTCTAATGCAAATACAATTCAATTGCATTCACCATATTAGCATCTACAATATCACTATGCAGAGTGTTTGATTGTTTGAAGGTTGTATTTCTCTTATAATAAGAGGGTAATACGTTAATGATCCTTCCGCAGGTTCACCTACGGAAACCTTGTTACGACTTTTACTTCCTCTAAATGATCAAGTTTGAACATCTTTCCAGCACAATCCGACCACTAGTTTCCCAATGGTCTGGATTGACCAGTCCGAAGTCCTCACTAAATCATTCAATCGGTAGTAGCGACGGGCGGTGTGTACAAAGGGCAGGGACGTAATCAACGCAAGCTAATGACTCACGCTTACTGGGAATTCCTCGTTCATGGGCAATAATTACAATGCCCAATCCCCATCACGAAATGGGTTCAAGCGGTTACCCACTCCTTTCGGAGCAGGAAACAGTATGCACGATGACCACTTCAGTGTAGCACGCGTGCGGCCCCGGACATCTAAGGGCATCACAGACCTGTTATTGCTCTGTTTCGTGCGGCTGCGAGCGCCGCTTGTCCCTCTAAGAAGTCCTTACAGTGCTACAGCATCCTTACCCTAGCCAATTCTGTAGGCTAATAGCAGCAGAGCCCTCAACAGCCGAAACCATCAAGAGATACTACCACCCACAGGTTGACTAAGGGGGAGTACTGCAGTGTAAACTGCAAGTCTATTTAGTAGGCTAGAGTCTCGTTCGTTATCGGAATTAACCAGACAAATCACTCCACCAACTAAGAACGGCCATGCACCACCACCCACTGAATCAAGAAAGAGCTCTCAATCTGTCAATCCTCTCAGTGTCCGGGCCGGGTGAGTTTTCCCGTGTTGAGTCAAATTAAGCCGCAAGCTCCACTCCTGGTGGTGCCCTTCCGTCAATTCCTTTAAGTTTCAGCTTTGCAACCATACTTCCCCCGGAACCCAAAAACTTTGGTTTCCTGGAAGCTTCCATTCGAGTCATGAAATTAGTTACTCAGAATGATCGCTGGTTGGCATCGTTTATGGTTAGAACTAGGGCGGTATCTGATCGCCTTCGAACCTCTAACTTTCGTTCTTGATTAATGAAAACATTCTTGGCAAATGCTTTCGCTGTAGTTTGTCTTGCGACGGTCCAAGAATTTCACCTCTAGCGCCG
>NW_028315838.1:381023-383523 GCF_039701765.1 Tetranychus urticae
GCATTGTACACAAAATTTATCATGTGAAACAAGTAGATTTGAGATTCTCCTTACTAAATTGCAACGAATTGCAATTAAGAAAAGGAATAAAACAGCAAGATTCATGCATATAAATATACAATCCTCTCAAAACAATGCATATATGGTAGTATGCAAGTGTTTTGTTGATTATTTTACATCTCAACTCTCAGACAGATGTGACCTCGGAAAAGACCCGAAAGCCGCAATGTGCGTTGGAAGCTCAAGTGCTCGGCGTGTCCTGCAATTCGCACCGATTATCGTAGCTAGCTACGTTCTTCATCGATTGGTAATTCGAGTGATCCACCGCTTGAAGATGTATCTTTGCCACCGTGGGACTTTTAATAAGTATCCTAAATCTGCATTGAGAGGGTTTGAAAACAATTGTATGCAGTTTATAAAAACCATAGTTGTCTTTACTTAGTTAGGCGAAGAAGTGTAAAACTTCCTTCTTTAAACCTTGCCGTCAGCATAAGCTGAAGACTTGATCAGGTACCAAGTATGTAGCAAGACAGGCTTTTCATTATAAACTACAATTGTTTTGCAAAAGAAATTATGGCTATCGTTAGATAACCCTCACTCTTTGTTGCATTGGATAATGAAAGATGGATGTATGAATGAACGAATGTAATGCAAATTAGAATCATGTTGCAATGGCTAAATGTTTGCAATAAACATTCACAATTGCGACTCTAATGCAAATACAATTCAATTGCATTCACCATATTAGCATCTACAATATCACTATGCAGAGTGTTTGATTGTTTGAAGGTTGTATTTCTCTTATAATAAGAGGGTAATACGTTAATGATCCTTCCGCAGGTTCACCTACGGAAACCTTGTTACGACTTTTACTTCCTCTAAATGATCAAGTTTGAACATCTTTCCAGCACAATCCGACCACTAGTTTCCCAATGGTCTGGATTGACCAGTCCGAAGTCCTCACTAAATCATTCAATCGGTAGTAGCGACGGGCGGTGTGTACAAAGGGCAGGGACGTAATCAACGCAAGCTAATGACTCACGCTTACTGGGAATTCCTCGTTCATGGGCAATAATTACAATGCCCAATCCCCATCACGAAATGGGTTCAAGCGGTTACCCACTCCTTTCGGAGCAGGAAACAGTATGCACGATGACCACTTCAGTGTAGCACGCGTGCGGCCCCGGACATCTAAGGGCATCACAGACCTGTTATTGCTCTGTTTCGTGCGGCTGCGAGCGCCGCTTGTCCCTCTAAGAAGTCCTTACAGTGCTACAGCATCCTTACCCTAGCCAATTCTGTAGGCTAATAGCAGCAGAGCCCTCAACAGCCGAAACCATCAAGAGATACTACCACCCACAGGTTGACTAAGGGGGAGTACTGCAGTGTAAACTGCAAGTCTATTTAGTAGGCTAGAGTCTCGTTCGTTATCGGAATTAACCAGACAAATCACTCCACCAACTAAGAACGGCCATGCACCACCACCCACTGAATCAAGAAAGAGCTCTCAATCTGTCAATCCTCTCAGTGTCCGGGCCGGGTGAGTTTTCCCGTGTTGAGTCAAATTAAGCCGCAAGCTCCACTCCTGGTGGTGCCCTTCCGTCAATTCCTTTAAGTTTCAGCTTTGCAACCATACTTCCCCCGGAACCCAAAAACTTTGGTTTCCCGGAAGCTTCCATTCGAGTCATGAAATTAGTTACTCAGAATGATCGCTGGTTGGCATCGTTTATGGTTAGAACTAGGGCGGTATCTGATCGCCTTCGAACCTCTAACTTTCGTTCTTGATTAATGAAAACATTCTTGGCAAATGCTTTCGCTGTAGTTTGTCTTGCGACGGTCCAAGAATTTCACCTCTAGCGCCGCAATACAAATGCCCCCGTCTGTCCCTCTTAATCATTACCTTGGATTCTTAAGACCAACAAAATAGAACCAAGGTCCTATTCCATTATTCCATGCAAGATCATTCAAGTTAAGGTAGTGGTACGCATCATATAGATGGTTGACCATACCGTTTTTAGGCACCTCTTTCGAGGTTTTGGACGCCTGCTTTGAGCACTCTGATTTTTTCAAGGTAAAAGTCTCGATCGCTTGAATCAACACTCGGTAAAGAGCATTGATAGCAAATATCGAGCAATTTTCTGTCTAAACACTATGAATGTAACCACCAGGAAAGAGGAATGAAGGTTCAAGCAAGCATCCGTAGACACAAGCAAGAAACCTAACATCACCATCTAACCCTTTAATCAGTGGACCCCATAGGTTCGACTGAAATCCAACTACGAGCTTTTTAACCGCAGCAACTTTAATATACGCTATTGGAGCTGGAATTACCGCGGCTGCTGGCACCAGACTTGCCCTCCAATAGATCCTCGTTAAAGGATTTAAATTGTACTCATTCCAATTACGGGGCCTCAATAGAGTCCCGTATTGTTATTTTTCGTCACTACATCCCCGTACTGGGATTGTGTAATTTGCGCGCCTGCTGCCTTCCTTAGATGTG
>NW_028315838.1:391023-393523 GCF_039701765.1 Tetranychus urticae
AACGAATGTAATGCAAATTAGAATCATGTTGCAATGGCTAAATGTTTGCAATAAACATTCACAATTGCGACTCTAATGCAAATACAATTCAATTGCATTCACCATATTAGCATCTACAATATCACTATGCAGAGTGTTTGATTGTTTGAAGGTTGTATTTCTCTTATAATAAGAGGGTAATACGTTAATGATCCTTCCGCAGGTTCACCTACGGAAACCTTGTTACGACTTTTACTTCCTCTAAATGATCAAGTTTGAACATCTTTCCAGCACAATCCGACCACTAGTTTCCCAATGGTCTGGATTGACCAGTCCGAAGTCCTCACTAAATCATTCAATCGGTAGTAGCGACGGGCGGTGTGTACAAAGGGCAGGGACGTAATCAACGCAAGCTAATGACTCACGCTTACTGGGAATTCCTCGTTCATGGGCAATAATTACAATGCCCAATCCCCATCACGAAATGGGTTCAAGCGGTTACCCACTCCTTTCGGAGCAGGAAACAGTATGCACGATGACCACTTCAGTGTAGCACGCGTGCGGCCCCGGACATCTAAGGGCATCACAGACCTGTTATTGCTCTGTTTCGTGCGGCTGCGAGCGCCGCTTGTCCCTCTAAGAAGTCCTTACAGTGCTACAGCATCCTTACCCTAGCCAATTCTGTAGGCTAATAGCAGCAGAGCCCTCAACAGCCGAAACCATCAAGAGATACTACCACCCACAGGTTGACTAAGGGGGAGTACTGCAGTGTAAACTGCAAGTCTATTTAGTAGGCTAGAGTCTCGTTCGTTATCGGAATTAACCAGACAAATCACTCCACCAACTAAGAACGGCCATGCACCACCACCCACTGAATCAAGAAAGAGCTCTCAATCTGTCAATCCTCTCAGTGTCCGGGCCGGGTGAGTTTTCCCGTGTTGAGTCAAATTAAGCCGCAAGCTCCACTCCTGGTGGTGCCCTTCCGTCAATTCCTTTAAGTTTCAGCTTTGCAACCATACTTCCCCCGGAACCCAAAAACTTTGGTTTCCCGGAAGCTTCCATTCGAGTCATGAAATTAGTTACTCAGAATGATCGCTGGTTGGCATCGTTTATGGTTAGAACTAGGGCGGTATCTGATCGCCTTCGAACCTCTAACTTTCGTTCTTGATTAATGAAAACATTCTTGGCAAATGCTTTCGCTGTAGTTTGTCTTGCGACGGTCCAAGAATTTCACCTCTAGCGCCGCAATACAAATGCCCCCGTCTGTCCCTCTTAATCATTACCTTGGATTCTTAAGACCAACAAAATAGAACCAAGGTCCTATTCCATTATTCCATGCAAGATCATTCAAGTTAAGGTAGTGGTACGCATCATATAGATGGTTGACCATACCGTTTTTAGGCACCTCTTTCGAGGTTTTGGACGCCTGCTTTGAGCACTCTGATTTTTTCAAGGTAAAAGTCTCGATCGCTTGAATCAACACTCGGTAAAGAGCATTGATAGCAAATATCGAGCAATTTTCTGTCTAAACACTATGAATGTAACCACCAGGAAAGAGGAATGAAGGTTCAAGCAAGCATCCGTAGACACAAGCAAGAAACCTAACATCACCATCTAACCCTTTAATCAGTGGACCCCATAGGTTCGACTGAAATCCAACTACGAGCTTTTTAACCGCAGCAACTTTAATATACGCTATTGGAGCTGGAATTACCGCGGCTGCTGGCACCAGACTTGCCCTCCAATAGATCCTCGTTAAAGGATTTAAATTGTACTCATTCCAATTACGGGGCCTCAATAGAGTCCCGTATTGTTATTTTTCGTCACTACATCCCCGTACTGGGATTGTGTAATTTGCGCGCCTGCTGCCTTCCTTAGATGTGGTAGCCGTTTCTCAGGCTCCCTCTCCGGAATCGAACCCTAATTCCCCGTTACCCGTTACAACCATGGTAGGCGCATAACCTACCATCGACAGTTGATAAGGCAGTTGCTTGAGGGATACATCGTCGGCTCAGAGGCCATACGATTTGCTCAGTTATTCAGAGTCATCACAAGAAATGCAACCGAAGTTGCTAAGATCCCCACTGCTAGTCCTTAGACAGCGACCGAAATCACTGAACAGGGTTCTAGGTGAATAAGAATCATTGGTCTTGTACTAATAAATGCGATCCTTCCGTCAGCAAGCTGAGGTTGGAACACTTGTTCATGTATTAGCTCTAGAATTACCACAGTTATCCATGTAAAAAAGAATATCCGAGGAACCGTAACTGATTTAATGAGCCATTCGCGGTTTCACTTTATAAACAGTATGTACTTAGACATGCATGGCTTAATCTTTGAGACAAGCATATGACTACTGGCAGGATCAACCAGGTAACTTGATGTTTTAGCAAAGTAAAATGCTAAACAAGTTGTTTTTGCAGCTATAAATACGATATCCTCAGCTAACAACCAGCAAGTGGATGCTAACTTTAACGAGGTATCGAGATTTATGTCGTGCATTAAGATAATTCTGCAGAAA
>NW_028315838.1:398523-403523 GCF_039701765.1 Tetranychus urticae
ACTAGGTTAACGTAAGCTTGCCACTTTTACCAACAAACCACCAAAAGCCAGCCAATCCATGAGTTGTTTCAACACCAGGTGAAGAAACAGACATCATCAACGAAAGACTAGTCGGATTCGTCAGAGCAGATGACAAGCATTGTTGACCCTGCATAAGCAGAGATTCATCTCCAATGTGACTGTGGTAACAGTTGCCAACACTAGCTCACAGGCTAAGTCTAACAACGCAAGGAATATTAGTAGCTGTGAAAACTAAATGCTGATTAGGTGTGTGTTTAGTACACCTTGCTGTTATCACTTGAACAAGAGTTTTGCACTCTCCTTCACATTGGTCGTGGTTTGAGCACGAGAGTTGAGAAAATGCACTCCTCATGCACATATTGCACTCCTCCTATCAATACCAAGATCCAAGGGCAGGCTAAAAGTTACCCCTTAACCTACTGATCTTGGAACGCTGTAAAGCATTCTTAGCACTGAATAGAAAAAGGCAACAATACACAAGAGGAGCTGAGTTCTCCTCTCAGCTACACTTCGTGGTTCTATCCGTTTCTCTACAAGCGGTTTCACGTCCTTTTGAACTCTCTCTTCAAAGTACTTTGCAACTTTCCCTCACGGTACTTGTTTGCTATCGATATTACCATCGTATTTAGTCTTAGGAGGAGTTTACCTCCTAATTTGGATTGCACTCTCAAGCAATCTGACTCTATCCGCGACTAAAGCCAGTAATCGATATTCCATTAACCAAGATCTGCCACCGGCCTAGAACCGTCTCTGGGAAGAGGGCCCTTGTCAGAGGGACTTGCAGATTTAGTTGAAATAATCGTGACTCTAGCCATTACGCAGCACCGCTTTCCACCTTTCAATGGAAAACCTTTGCGCCGGACTCATCCCTTTTCACTCGCCGTTACTCAGGGAATCTCATTTGATTTCTTTTCCTCCGCTGAATTATATGCTTAAATTCGGCGGGTAACCTCACCTGATCTGAGATCAAAAATATTGATTAAGTTGATTAATGTTTATTTGTGTTGTTTGCAAGCAAGCAACGTAAATCTACTTTAATGTTTGCACAAATTTTGCCTTTGCATTACTTCTTAGGTCTGCTTTAACAGAATGAAATAGCTACTATTTGTACGATTTATACAAGTGCAAGAAGATTCATCAGTTAACAGGTTAGTTGATCACCATAGTTATCTGCAATACGACTTTAGCGTCGTCAGATAGGCGACTAACCTTAGAATCTCATGCTAGTATCTATTCATATATACTGCTTGCAGAGATGAAATATGCATTGTACACAAAATTTATCATGTGAAACAAGTAGATTTGAGATTCTCCTTACTAAATTGCAACGAATTGCAATTAAGAAAAGGAATAAAACATCAAGATTCATGCATATAAATATACAATCCTCTCAAAACAATGCATATATGGTAGTATGCAAGTGTTTTGTTGATTATTTTACATCTCAACTCTCAGACAGATGTGACCTCGGAAAAGACCCGAAAGCCGCAATGTGCGTTGGAAGCTCAAGTGCTCGGCGTGTCCTGCAATTCGCACCGATTATCGTAGCTAGCTACGTTCTTCATCGATTGGTAATTCGAGTGATCCACCGCTTGAAGATGTATCTTTGCCACCGTGGGACTTTTAATAAGTATCCTAAATCTGCATTGAGAGGGTTTGAAAACAATTGTATGCAGTTTATAAAAACCATAGTTGTCTTTACTTAGTTAGGCGAAGAAGTGTAAAACTTCCTTCTTTAAACCTTGCCGTCAGCATAAGCTGAAGACTTGATCAGGTACCAAGTATGTAGCAAGACAGGCTTTTCATTATAAACTACAATTGTTTTGCAAAAGAAATTATGGCTATCGTTAGATAACCCTCACTCTTTGTTGCATTGGATAATGAAAGATGGATGTATGAATGAACGAATGTAATGCAAATTAGAATCATGTTGCAATGGCTAAATGTTTGCAATAAACATTCACAATTGCGACTCTAATGCAAATACAATTCAATTGCATTCACCATATTAGCATCTACAATATCACTATGCAGAGTGTTTGATTGTTTGAAGGTTGTATTTCTCTTATAATAAGAGGGTAATACGTTAATGATCCTTCCGCAGGTTCACCTACGGAAACCTTGTTACGACTTTTACTTCCTCTAAATGATCAAGTTTGAACATCTTTCCAGCACAATCCGACCACTAGTTTCCCAATGGTCTGGATTGACCAGTCCGAAGTCCTCACTAAATCATTCAATCGGTAGTAGCGACGGGCGGTGTGTACAAAGGGCAGGGACGTAATCAACGCAAGCTAATGACTCACGCTTACTGGGAATTCCTCGTTCATGGGCAATAATTACAATGCCCAATCCCCATCACGAAATGGGTTCAAGCGGTTACCCACTCCTTTCGGAGCAGGAAACAGTATGCACGATGACCACTTCAGTGTAGCACGCGTGCGGCCCCGGACATCTAAGGGCATCACAGACCTGTTATTGCTCTGTTTCGTGCGGCTGCGAGCGCCGCTTGTCCCTCTAAGAAGTCCTTACAGTGCTACAGCATCCTTACCCTAGCCAATTCTGTAGGCTAATAGCAGCAGAGCCCTCAACAGCCGAAACCATCAAGAGATACTACCACCCACAGGTTGACTAAGGGGGAGTACTGCAGTGTAAACTGCAAGTCTATTTAGTAGGCTAGAGTCTCGTTCGTTATCGGAATTAACCAGACAAATCACTCCACCAACTAAGAACGGCCATGCACCACCACCCACTGAATCAAGAAAGAGCTCTCAATCTGTCAATCCTCTCAGTGTCCGGGCCGGGTGAGTTTTCCCGTGTTGAGTCAAATTAAGCCGCAAGCTCCACTCCTGGTGGTGCCCTTCCGTCAATTCCTTTAAGTTTCAGCTTTGCAACCATACTTCCCCCGGAACCCAAAAACTTTGGTTTCCCGGAAGCTTCCATTCGAGTCATGAAATTAGTTACTCAGAATGATCGCTGGTTGGCATCGTTTATGGTTAGAACTAGGGCGGTATCTGATCGCCTTCGAACCTCTAACTTTCGTTCTTGATTAATGAAAACATTCTTGGCAAATGCTTTCGCTGTAGTTTGTCTTGCGACGGTCCAAGAATTTCACCTCTAGCGCCGCAATACAAATGCCCCCGTCTGTCCCTCTTAATCATTACCTTGGATTCTTAAGACCAACAAAATAGAACCAAGGTCCTATTCCATTATTCCATGCAAGATCATTCAAGTTAAGGTAGTGGTACGCATCATATAGATGGTTGACCATACCGTTTTTAGGCACCTCTTTCGAGGTTTTGGACGCCTGCTTTGAGCACTCTGATTTTTTCAAGGTAAAAGTCTCGATCGCTTGAATCAACACTCGGTAAAGAGCATTGATAGCAAATATCGAGCAATTTTCTGTCTAAACACTATGAATGTAACCACCAGGAAAGAGGAATGAAGGTTCAAGCAAGCATCCGTAGACACAAGCAAGAAACCTAACATCACCATCTAACCCTTTAATCAGTGGACCCCATAGGTTCGACTGAAATCCAACTACGAGCTTTTTAACCGCAGCAACTTTAATATACGCTATTGGAGCTGGAATTACCGCGGCTGCTGGCACCAGACTTGCCCTCCAATAGATCCTCGTTAAAGGATTTAAATTGTACTCATTCCAATTACGGGGCCTCAATAGAGTCCCGTATTGTTATTTTTCGTCACTACATCCCCGTACTGGGATTGTGTAATTTGCGCGCCTGCTGCCTTCCTTAGATGTGGTAGCCGTTTCTCAGGCTCCCTCTCCGGAATCGAACCCTAATTCCCCGTTACCCGTTACAACCATGGTAGGCGCATAACCTACCATCGACAGTTGATAAGGCAGTTGCTTGAGGGATACATCGTCGGCTCAGAGGCCATACGATTTGCTCAGTTATTCAGAGTCATCACAAGAAATGCAACCGAAGTTGCTAAGATCCCCACTGCTAGTCCTTAGACAGCGACCGAAATCACTGAACAGGGTTCTAGGTGAATAAGAATCATTGGTCTTGTACTAATAAATGCGATCCTTCCGTCAGCAAGCTGAGGTTGGAACACTTGTTCATGTATTAGCTCTAGAATTACCACAGTTATCCATGTAAAAAAGAATATCCGAGGAACCGTAACTGATTTAATGAGCCATTCGCGGTTTCACTTTATAAACAGTATGTACTTAGACATGCATGGCTTAATCTTTGAGACAAGCATATGACTACTGGCAGGATCAACCAGGTAACTTGATGTTTTAGCAAAGTAAAATGCTAAACAAGTTGTTTTTGCAGCTATAAATACGATATCCTCAGCTAACAACCAGCAAGTGGATGCTAACTTTAACGAGGTATCGAGATTTATGTCGTGCATTAAGATAATTCTGCAGAAAGCTCTTTAGAATCCATCTTCTTCCACTAAAATGTGCAAGCACATCTAGCAGGAGTAACCATTGCTGGGTACGTTTGCAAGTCAACTAAACAGCATAGTATTATAACCGCTTGATACCAATTTCTTGGATCAATCTGCGGTCTGCTTTGCACAAGCAGAGCTCAATACTAATACTGCTCACTCTGTTGAGTGACTAGTTTGAACATATATGCAAGATATGAAGTCTGATAGCATTAAAGCCCAACTCTCATAGATATTGTCAGTCGTACCAAGGAAGACCTTAGGTCTTGCAGGTACTCTACCTTTGTATAATAGTGTGTGGTGATAAGATGATTGACGATCCAAACCCATTCAGGCCCGTCTCTTCAACCACCAAACATCAACAGAATAACAGGAATAGATGCGTGAACAGCTACAGTCTGGACCATACCACTGCTTGATGCATTGACTTATCCATAACCGTAGACAATCACTTACCTCCCCATCAACTACTGATGGTTGCTTCTCTCAATTCAGCAACTACACTCACCACATATAACACAATAAATCTGGTTGTGATCTAAAACCTCTTTTTCTGA
>NW_028315838.1:408523-413523 GCF_039701765.1 Tetranychus urticae
CATCGTATTTAGTCTTAGGAGGAGTTTACCTCCTAATTTGGATTGCACTCTCAAGCAATCTGACTCTATCCGCGACTAAAGCCAGTAATCGATATTCCATTAACCAAGATCTGCCACCGGCCTAGAACCGTCTCTGGGAAGAGGGCCCTTGTCAGAGGGACTTGCAGATTTAGTTGAAATAATCGTGACTCTAGCCATTACGCAGCACCGCTTTCCACCTTTCAATGGAAAACCTTTGCGCCGGACTCATCCCTTTTCACTCGCCGTTACTCAGGGAATCTCATTTGATTTCTTTTCCTCCGCTGAATTATATGCTTAAATTCGGCGGGTAACCTCACCTGATCTGAGATCAAAAATATTGATTAAGTTGATTAATGTTTATTTGTGTTGTTTGCAAGCAAGCAACGTAAATCTACTTTAATGTTTGCACAAATTTTGCCTTTGCATTACTTCTTAGGTCTGCTTTAACAGAATGAAATAGCTACTATTTGTACGATTTATACAAGTGCAAGAAGATTCATCAGTTAACAGGTTAGTTGATCACCATAGTTATCTGCAATACGACTTTAGCGTCGTCAGATAGGCGACTAACCTTAGAATCTCATGCTAGTATCTATTCATATATACTGCTTGCAGAGATGAAATATGCATTGTACACAAAATTTATCATGTGAAACAAGTAGATTTGAGATTCTCCTTACTAAATTGCAACGAATTGCAATTAAGAAAAGGAATAAAACATCAAGATTCATGCATATAAATATACAATCCTCTCAAAACAATGCATATATGGTAGTATGCAAGTGTTTTGTTGATTATTTTACATCTCAACTCTCAGACAGATGTGACCTCGGAAAAGACCCGAAAGCCGCAATGTGCGTTGGAAGCTCAAGTGCTCGGCGTGTCCTGCAATTCGCACCGATTATCGTAGCTAGCTACGTTCTTCATCGATTGGTAATTCGAGTGATCCACCGCTTGAAGATGTATCTTTGCCACCGTGGGACTTTTAATAAGTATCCTAAATCTGCATTGAGAGGGTTTGAAAACAATTGTATGCAGTTTATAAAAACCATAGTTGTCTTTACTTAGTTAGGCGAAGAAGTGTAAAACTTCCTTCTTTAAACCTTGCCGTCAGCATAAGCTGAAGACTTGATCAGGTACCAAGTATGTAGCAAGACAGGCTTTTCATTATAAACTACAATTGTTTTGCAAAAGAAATTATGGCTATCGTTAGATAACCCTCACTCTTTGTTGCATTGGATAATGAAAGATGGATGTATGAATGAACGAATGTAATGCAAATTAGAATCATGTTGCAATGGCTAAATGTTTGCAATAAACATTCACAATTGCGACTCTAATGCAAATACAATTCAATTGCATTCACCATATTAGCATCTACAATATCACTATGCAGAGTGTTTGATTGTTTGAAGGTTGTATTTCTCTTATAATAAGAGGGTAATACGTTAATGATCCTTCCGCAGGTTCACCTACGGAAACCTTGTTACGACTTTTACTTCCTCTAAATGATCAAGTTTGAACATCTTTCCAGCACAATCCGACCACTAGTTTCCCAATGGTCTGGATTGACCAGTCCGAAGTCCTCACTAAATCATTCAATCGGTAGTAGCGACGGGCGGTGTGTACAAAGGGCAGGGACGTAATCAACGCAAGCTAATGACTCACGCTTACTGGGAATTCCTCGTTCATGGGCAATAATTACAATGCCCAATCCCCATCACGAAATGGGTTCAAGCGGTTACCCACTCCTTTCGGAGCAGGAAACAGTATGCACGATGACCACTTCAGTGTAGCACGCGTGCGGCCCCGGACATCTAAGGGCATCACAGACCTGTTATTGCTCTGTTTCGTGCGGCTGCGAGCGCCGCTTGTCCCTCTAAGAAGTCCTTACAGTGCTACAGCATCCTTACCCTAGCCAATTCTGTAGGCTAATAGCAGCAGAGCCCTCAACAGCCGAAACCATCAAGAGATACTACCACCCACAGGTTGACTAAGGGGGAGTACTGCAGTGTAAACTGCAAGTCTATTTAGTAGGCTAGAGTCTCGTTCGTTATCGGAATTAACCAGACAAATCACTCCACCAACTAAGAACGGCCATGCACCACCACCCACTGAATCAAGAAAGAGCTCTCAATCTGTCAATCCTCTCAGTGTCCGGGCCGGGTGAGTTTTCCCGTGTTGAGTCAAATTAAGCCGCAAGCTCCACTCCTGGTGGTGCCCTTCCGTCAATTCCTTTAAGTTTCAGCTTTGCAACCATACTTCCCCCGGAACCCAAAAACTTTGGTTTCCCGGAAGCTTCCATTCGAGTCATGAAATTAGTTACTCAGAATGATCGCTGGTTGGCATCGTTTATGGTTAGAACTAGGGCGGTATCTGATCGCCTTCGAACCTCTAACTTTCGTTCTTGATTAATGAAAACATTCTTGGCAAATGCTTTCGCTGTAGTTTGTCTTGCGACGGTCCAAGAATTTCACCTCTAGCGCCGCAATACAAATGCCCCCGTCTGTCCCTCTTAATCATTACCTTGGATTCTTAAGACCAACAAAATAGAACCAAGGTCCTATTCCATTATTCCATGCAAGATCATTCAAGTTAAGGTAGTGGTACGCATCATATAGATGGTTGACCATACCGTTTTTAGGCACCTCTTTCGAGGTTTTGGACGCCTGCTTTGAGCACTCTGATTTTTTCAAGGTAAAAGTCTCGATCGCTTGAATCAACACTCGGTAAAGAGCATTGATAGCAAATATCGAGCAATTTTCTGTCTAAACACTATGAATGTAACCACCAGGAAAGAGGAATGAAGGTTCAAGCAAGCATCCGTAGACACAAGCAAGAAACCTAACATCACCATCTAACCCTTTAATCAGTGGACCCCATAGGTTCGACTGAAATCCAACTACGAGCTTTTTAACCGCAGCAACTTTAATATACGCTATTGGAGCTGGAATTACCGCGGCTGCTGGCACCAGACTTGCCCTCCAATAGATCCTCGTTAAAGGATTTAAATTGTACTCATTCCAATTACGGGGCCTCAATAGAGTCCCGTATTGTTATTTTTCGTCACTACATCCCCGTACTGGGATTGTGTAATTTGCGCGCCTGCTGCCTTCCTTAGATGTGGTAGCCGTTTCTCAGGCTCCCTCTCCGGAATCGAACCCTAATTCCCCGTTACCCGTTACAACCATGGTAGGCGCATAACCTACCATCGACAGTTGATAAGGCAGTTGCTTGAGGGATACATCGTCGGCTCAGAGGCCATACGATTTGCTCAGTTATTCAGAGTCATCACAAGAAATGCAACCGAAGTTGCTAAGATCCCCACTGCTAGTCCTTAGACAGCGACCGAAATCACTGAACAGGGTTCTAGGTGAATAAGAATCATTGGTCTTGTACTAATAAATGCGATCCTTCCGTCAGCAAGCTGAGGTTGGAACACTTGTTCATGTATTAGCTCTAGAATTACCACAGTTATCCATGTAAAAAAGAATATCCGAGGAACCGTAACTGATTTAATGAGCCCTAACATAAAATTCGCCCTCCTTCCACCCCGCCGCTTGGAACCGGTTAGGTTATAGTTGCGACGGCGACTTTGTTCTGCTAAGGGTGTCCCGCAAGCGAGACGAAATGACTGAGGCTTCTAGGAAAACAAGGCTAGGCTGCAGCAAATATATGCAAGACTCATTAAGAGGTTTACGACCCTAATCCATTCATATTACATTGCGTCGTTTATAACGACGAGACAATAAATACAATATCATAAGGTCTACCAGTTAGACTGGTCACCTTTGCGTACTGCACAGTACAGGTACTGCACAGTACTTCCAATAAACTCTAAGATGTTAAGAGACCCATTGGTCAGGGTCGCAGCACGAGACTGCTACCTATATTATGGCTCAGGTCAACCAGAGGGACACTTAGTATTCGCCAGCTAAAGACCCAGTAATGATCAGAAGCCTATTGGGAACATAGCACCCCCCCACCACGGTGAGGTGGTCCCCCGTTGGGGGGGACTGATTTAATGAGCCATTCGCGGTTTCACTTTATAAACAGTATGTACTTAGACATGCATGGCTTAATCTTTGAGACAAGCATATGACTACTGGCAGGATCAACCAGGTAACTTGATGTTTTAGCAAAGTAAAATGCTAAACAAGTTGTTTTTGCAGCTATAAATACGATATCCTCAGCTAACAACCAGCAAGTGGATGCTAACTTTAACGAGGTATCGAGATTTATGTCGTGCATTAAGATAATTCTGCAGAAAGCTCTTTAGAATCCATCTTCTTCCACTAAAATGTGCAAGCACATCTAGCAGGAGTAACCATTGCTGGGTACGTTTGCAAGTCAACTAAACAGCATAGTATTATAACCGCTTGATACCAATTTCTTGGATCAATCTGCGGTCTGCTTTGCACAAGCAGAGCTCAATACTAATACTGCTCACTCTGTTGAGTGACTAGTTTGAACATATATGCAAGATATGAAGTCTGATAGCATTAAAGCCCAACTCTCATAGATATTGTCAGTCGTACCAAGGAAGACCTTAGGTCTTGCAGGTACTCTACCTTTGTATAATAGTGTGTGGTGATAAGATGATTGACGATCCAAACCCATTCAGGCCCGTCTCTTCAACCACCAAACATCAACAGAATAACAGGAATAGATGCGTGAACAGCTACAGTCTGGACCATACCACTGCTTGATGCATTGACTTATCCATAACCGTAGACAATCACTTACCTCCCCATCAACTACTGATGGTTGCTTCTCTCAATTCAGCAACTACACTCACCACATATAACACAATAAATCTGGTTGTGATCTAAAACCTCTTTTTCTGAAAATTAGACTAAGTCCGTGTCTATTTTTGACACCCAATAACTTTTGAACCATAAGGTCAATCGCGATCATGTTTTTCGGGGTAATATCCCAGTAGTGCCGACTATCGCATGCGCTTATTAATGACCTAAATT
>NW_028315838.1:418523-423523 GCF_039701765.1 Tetranychus urticae
TCTGGGAAGAGGGCCCTTGTCAGAGGGACTTGCAGATTTAGTTGAAATAATCGTGACTCTAGCCATTACGCAGCACCGCTTTCCACCTTTCAATGGAAAACCTTTGCGCCGGACTCATCCCTTTTCACTCGCCGTTACTCAGGGAATCTCATTTGATTTCTTTTCCTCCGCTGAATTATATGCTTAAATTCGGCGGGTAACCTCACCTGATCTGAGATCAAAAATATTGATTAAGTTGATTAATGTTTATTTGTGTTGTTTGCAAGCAAGCAACGTAAATCTACTTTAATGTTTGCACAAATTTTGCCTTTGCATTACTTCTTAGGTCTGCTTTAACAGAATGAAATAGCTACTATTTGTACGATTTATACAAGTGCAAGAAGATTCATCAGTTAACAGGTTAGTTGATCACCATAGTTATCTGCAATACGACTTTAGCGTCGTCAGATAGGCGACTAACCTTAGAATCTCATGCTAGTATCTATTCATATATACTGCTTGCAGAGATGAAATATGCATTGTACACAAAATTTATCATGTGAAACAAGTAGATTTGAGATTCTCCTTACTAAATTGCAACGAATTGCAATTAAGAAAAGGAATAAAACATCAAGATTCATGCATATAAATATACAATCCTCTCAAAACAATGCATATATGGTAGTATGCAAGTGTTTTGTTGATTATTTTACATCTCAACTCTCAGACAGATGTGACCTCGGAAAAGACCCGAAAGCCGCAATGTGCGTTGGAAGCTCAAGTGCTCGGCGTGTCCTGCAATTCGCACCGATTATCGTAGCTAGCTACGTTCTTCATCGATTGGTAATTCGAGTGATCCACCGCTTGAAGATGTATCTTTGCCACCGTGGGACTTTTAATAAGTATCCTAAATCTGCATTGAGAGGGTTTTAAAACAATTGTATGCAGTTTATAAAAACCATAGTTGTCTTTACTTAGTTAGGCGAAGAAGTGTAAAACTTCCTTCTTTAAACCTTGCCGTCAGCATAAGCTGAAGACTTGATCAGGTACCAAGTATGTAGCAAGACAGGCTTTTCATTATAAACTACAATTGTTTTGCAAAAGAAATTATGGCTATCGTTAGATAACCCTCACTCTTTGTTGCATTGGATAATGAAAGATGGATGTATGAATGAACGAATGTAATGCAAATTAGAATCATGTTGCAATGGCTAAATGTTTGCAATAAACATTCACAATTGCGACTCTAATGCAAATACAATTCAATTGCATTCACCATATTAGCATCTACAATATCACTATGCAGAGTGTTTGATTGTTTGAAGGTTGTATTTCTCTTATAATAAGAGGGTAATACGTTAATGATCCTTCCGCAGGTTCACCTACGGAAACCTTGTTACGACTTTTACTTCCTCTAAATGATCAAGTTTGAACATCTTTCCAGCACAATCCGACCACTAGTTTCCCAATGGTCTGGATTGACCAGTCCGAAGTCCTCACTAAATCATTCAATCGGTAGTAGCGACGGGCGGTGTGTACAAAGGGCAGGGACGTAATCAACGCAAGCTAATGACTCACGCTTACTGGGAATTCCTCGTTCATGGGCAATAATTACAATGCCCAATCCCCATCACGAAATGGGTTCAAGCGGTTACCCACTCCTTTCGGAGCAGGAAACAGTATGCACGATGACCACTTCAGTGTAGCACGCGTGCGGCCCCGGACATCTAAGGGCATCACAGACCTGTTATTGCTCTGTTTCGTGCGGCTGCGAGCGCCGCTTGTCCCTCTAAGAAGTCCTTACAGTGCTACAGCATCCTTACCCTAGCCAATTCTGTAGGCTAATAGCAGCAGAGCCCTCAACAGCCGAAACCATCAAGAGATACTACCACCCACAGGTTGACTAAGGGGGAGTACTGCAGTGTAAACTGCAAGTCTATTTAGTAGGCTAGAGTCTCGTTCGTTATCGGAATTAACCAGACAAATCACTCCACCAACTAAGAACGGCCATGCACCACCACCCACTGAATCAAGAAAGAGCTCTCAATCTGTCAATCCTCTCAGTGTCCGGGCCGGGTGAGTTTTCCCGTGTTGAGTCAAATTAAGCCGCAAGCTCCACTCCTGGTGGTGCCCTTCCGTCAATTCCTTTAAGTTTCAGCTTTGCAACCATACTTCCCCCGGAACCCAAAAACTTTGGTTTCCCGGAAGCTTCCATTCGAGTCATGAAATTAGTTACTCAGAATGATCGCTGGTTGGCATCGTTTATGGTTAGAACTAGGGCGGTATCTGATCGCCTTCGAACCTCTAACTTTCGTTCTTGATTAATGAAAACATTCTTGGCAAATGCTTTCGCTGTAGTTTGTCTTGCGACGGTCCAAGAATTTCACCTCTAGCGCCGCAATACAAATGCCCCCGTCTGTCCCTCTTAATCATTACCTTGGATTCTTAAGACCAACAAAATAGAACCAAGGTCCTATTCCATTATTCCATGCAAGATCATTCAAGTTAAGGTAGTGGTACGCATCATATAGATGGTTGACCATACCGTTTTTAGGCACCTCTTTCGAGGTTTTGGACGCCTGCTTTGAGCACTCTGATTTTTTCAAGGTAAAAGTCTCGATCGCTTGAATCAACACTCGGTAAAGAGCATTGATAGCAAATATCGAGCAATTTTCTGTCTAAACACTATGAATGTAACCACCAGGAAAGAGGAATGAAGGTTCAAGCAAGCATCCGTAGACACAAGCAAGAAACCTAACATCACCATCTAACCCTTTAATCAGTGGACCCCATAGGTTCGACTGAAATCCAACTACGAGCTTTTTAACCGCAGCAACTTTAATATACGCTATTGGAGCTGGAATTACCGCGGCTGCTGGCACCAGACTTGCCCTCCAATAGATCCTCGTTAAAGGATTTAAATTGTACTCATTCCAATTACGGGGCCTCAATAGAGTCCCGTATTGTTATTTTTCGTCACTACATCCCCGTACTGGGATTGTGTAATTTGCGCGCCTGCTGCCTTCCTTAGATGTGGTAGCCGTTTCTCAGGCTCCCTCTCCGGAATCGAACCCTAATTCCCCGTTACCCGTTACAACCATGGTAGGCGCATAACCTACCATCGACAGTTGATAAGGCAGTTGCTTGAGGGATACATCGTCGGCTCAGAGGCCATACGATTTGCTCAGTTATTCAGAGTCATCACAAGAAATGCAACCGAAGTTGCTAAGATCCCCACTGCTAGTCCTTAGACAGCGACCGAAATCACTGAACAGGGTTCTAGGTGAATAAGAATCATTGGTCTTGTACTAATAAATGCGATCCTTCCGTCAGCAAGCTGAGGTTGGAACACTTGTTCATGTATTAGCTCTAGAATTACCACAGTTATCCATGTAAAAAAGAATATCCGAGGAACCGTAACTGATTTAATGAGCCCTAACATAAAATTCGCCCTCCTTCCACCCCGCCGCTTGGAACCGGTTAGGTTATAGTTGCGACGGCGACTTTGTTCTGCTAAGGGTGTCCCGCAAGCGAGACGAAATGACTGAGGCTTCTAGGAAAACAAGGCTAGGCTGCAGCAAATATATGCAAGACTCATTAAGAGGTTTACGACCCTAATCCATTCATATTACATTGCGTCGTTTATAACGACGAGACAATAAATACAATATCATAAGGTCTACCAGTTAGACTGGTCACCTTTGCGTACTGCACAGTACAGGTACTGCACAGTACTTCCAATAAACTCTAAGATGTTAAGAGACCCATTGGTCAGGGTCGCAGCACGAGACTGCTACCTATATTATGGCTCAGGTCAACCAGAGGGACACTTAGTATTCGCCAGCTAAAGACCCAGTAATGATCAGAAGCCTATTGGGAACATAGCACCCCCCCACCACGGTGAGGTGGTCCCCCGTTGGGGGGGACTGATTTAATGAGCCATTCGCGGTTTCACTTTATAAACAGTATGTACTTAGACATGCATGGCTTAATCTTTGAGACAAGCATATGACTACTGGCAGGATCAACCAGGTAACTTGATGTTTTAGCAAAGTAAAATGCTAAACAAGTTGTTTTTGCAGCTATAAATACGATATCCTCAGCTAACAACCAGCAAGTGGATGCTAACTTTAACGAGGTATCGAGATTTATGTCGTGCATTAAGATAATTCTGCAGAAAGCTCTTTAGAATCCATCTTCTTCCACTAAAATGTGCAAGCACATCTAGCAGGAGTAACCATTGCTGGGTACGTTTGCAAGTCAACTAAACAGCATAGTATTATAACCGCTTGATACCAATTTCTTGGATCAATCTGCGGTCTGCTTTGCACAAGCAGAGCTCAATACTAATACTGCTCACTCTGTTGAGTGACTAGTTTGAACATATATGCAAGATATGAAGTCTGATAGCATTAAAGCCCAACTCTCATAGATATTGTCAGTCGTACCAAGGAAGACCTTAGGTCTTGCAGGTACTCTACCTTTGTATAATAGTGTGTGGTGATAAGATGATTGACGATCCAAACCCATTCAGGCCCGTCTCTTCAACCACCAAACATCAACAGAATAACAGGAATAGATGCGTGAACAGCTACAGTCTGGACCATACCACTGCTTGATGCATTGACTTATCCATAACCGTAGACAATCACTTACCTCCCCATCAACTACTGATGGTTGCTTCTCTCAATTCAGCAACTACACTCACCACATATAACACAATAAATCTGGTTGTGATCTAAAACCTCTTTTTCTGAAAATTAGACTAAGTCCGTGTCTATTTTTGACACCCAATAACTTTTGAACCATAAGGTCAATCGCGATCATGTTTTTCGGGGTAATATCCCAGTAGTGCCGACTATCGCATGCGCTTATTAATGACCTAAATTACTAAACGCAAGTGGCCTAAAATCGCGCCAATTCGAACATTCTCATTGCTTTTATGGGCTCAACCATTAAAGGCGATTTCCTCTGGTACCAACAGCACGAACTCGATCAAAATTACGCAATCATTAGTTGAC
>NW_028315838.1:428523-431023 GCF_039701765.1 Tetranychus urticae
CGTTACTCAGGGAATCTCATTTGATTTCTTTTCCTCCGCTGAATTATATGCTTAAATTCGGCGGGTAACCTCACCTGATCTGAGATCAAAAATATTGATTAAGTTGATTAATGTTTATTTGTGTTGTTTGCAAGCAAGCAACGTAAATCTACTTTAATGTTTGCACAAATTTTGCCTTTGCATTACTTCTTAGGTCTGCTTTAACAGAATGAAATAGCTACTATTTGTACGATTTATACAAGTGCAAGAAGATTCATCAGTTAACAGGTTAGTTGATCACCATAGTTATCTGCAATACGACTTTAGCGTCGTCAGATAGGCGACTAACCTTAGAATCTCATGCTAGTATCTATTCATATATACTGCTTGCAGAGATGAAATATGCATTGTACACAAAATTTATCATGTGAAACAAGTAGATTTGAGATTCTCCTTACTAAATTGCAACGAATTGCAATTAAGAAAAGGAATAAAACATCAAGATTCATGCATATAAATATACAATCCTCTCAAAACAATGCATATATGGTAGTATGCAAGTGTTTTGTTGATTATTTTACATCTCAACTCTCAGACAGATGTGACCTCGGAAAAGACCCGAAAGCCGCAATGTGCGTTGGAAGCTCAAGTGCTCGGCGTGTCCTGCAATTCGCACCGATTATCGTAGCTAGCTACGTTCTTCATCGATTGGTAATTCGAGTGATCCACCGCTTGAAGATGTATCTTTGCCACCGTGGGACTTTTAATAAGTATCCTAAATCTGCATTGAGAGGGTTTGAAAACAATTGTATGCAGTTTATAAAAACCATAGTTGTCTTTACTTAGTTAGGCGAAGAAGTGTAAAACTTCCTTCTTTAAACCTTGCCGTCAGCATAAGCTGAAGACTTGATCAGGTACCAAGTATGTAGCAAGACAGGCTTTTCATTATAAACTACAATTGTTTTGCAAAAGAAATTATGGCTATCGTTAGATAACCCTCACTCTTTGTTGCATTGGATAATGAAAGATGGATGTATGAATGAACGAATGTAATGCAAATTAGAATCATGTTGCAATGGCTAAATGTTTGCAATAAACATTCACAATTGCGACTCTAATGCAAATACAATTCAATTGCATTCACCATATTAGCATCTACAATATCACTATGCAGAGTGTTTGATTGTTTGAAGGTTGTATTTCTCTTATAATAAGAGGGTAATACGTTAATGATCCTTCCGCAGGTTCACCTACGGAAACCTTGTTACGACTTTTACTTCCTCTAAATGATCAAGTTTGAACATCTTTCCAGCACAATCCGACCACTAGTTTCCCAATGGTCTGGATTGACCAGTCCGAAGTCCTCACTAAATCATTCAATCGGTAGTAGCGACGGGCGGTGTGTACAAAGGGCAGGGACGTAATCAACGCAAGCTAATGACTCACGCTTACTGGGAATTCCTCGTTCATGGGCAATAATTACAATGCCCAATCCCCATCACGAAATGGGTTCAAGCGGTTACCCACTCCTTTCGGAGCAGGAAACAGTATGCACGATGACCACTTCAGTGTAGCACGCGTGCGGCCCCGGACATCTAAGGGCATCACAGACCTGTTATTGCTCTGTTTCGTGCGGCTGCGAGCGCCGCTTGTCCCTCTAAGAAGTCCTTACAGTGCTACAGCATCCTTACCCTAGCCAATTCTGTAGGCTAATAGCAGCAGAGCCCTCAACAGCCGAAACCATCAAGAGATACTACCACCCACAGGTTGACTAAGGGGGAGTACTGCAGTGTAAACTGCAAGTCTATTTAGTAGGCTAGAGTCTCGTTCGTTATCGGAATTAACCAGACAAATCACTCCACCAACTAAGAACGGCCATGCACCACCACCCACTGAATCAAGAAAGAGCTCTCAATCTGTCAATCCTCTCAGTGTCCGGGCCGGGTGAGTTTTCCCGTGTTGAGTCAAATTAAGCCGCAAGCTCCACTCCTGGTGGTGCCCTTCCGTCAATTCCTTTAAGTTTCAGCTTTGCAACCATACTTCCCCCGGAACCCAAAAACTTTGGTTTCCCGGAAGCTTCCATTCGAGTCATGAAATTAGTTACTCAGAATGATCGCTGGTTGGCATCGTTTATGGTTAGAACTAGGGCGGTATCTGATCGCCTTCGAACCTCTAACTTTCGTTCTTGATTAATGAAAACATTCTTGGCAAATGCTTTCGCTGTAGTTTGTCTTGCGACGGTCCAAGAATTTCACCTCTAGCGCCGCAATACAAATGCCCCCGTCTGTCCCTCTTAATCATTACCTTGGATTCTTAAGACCAACAAAATAGAACCAAGGTCCTATTCCATTATTCCATGCAAGATCATTCAAGTTAAGGTAGTGGTACGCATCATATAGATGGTTGACCATACCGTTTTTAGGCACCTCTTTCGAGGTTTTGGACGCCTGCTTTGAGCACTCTGATTTTTTCAAGGTAAAAGTCTCGATCGCTTGAATCAACACTCGGTAAAGAGCATTGA
>NW_028315838.1:438523-441023 GCF_039701765.1 Tetranychus urticae
TGTCCTGCAATTCGCACCGATTATCGTAGCTAGCTACGTTCTTCATCGATTGGTAATTCGAGTGATCCACCGCTTGAAGATGTATCTTTGCCACCGTGGGACTTTTAATAAGTATCCTAAATCTGCATTGAGAGGGTTTGAAAACAATTGTATGCAGTTTATAAAAACCATAGTTGTCTTTACTTAGTTAGGCGAAGAAGTGTAAAACTTCCTTCTTTAAACCTTGCCGTCAGCATAAGCTGAAGACTTGATCAGGTACCAAGTATGTAGCAAGACAGGCTTTTCATTATAAACTACAATTGTTTTGCAAAAGAAATTATGGCTATCGTTAGATAACCCTCACTCTTTGTTGCATTGGATAATGAAAGATGGATGTATGAATGAACGAATGTAATGCAAATTAGAATCATGTTGCAATGGCTAAATGTTTGCAATAAACATTCACAATTGCGACTCTAATGCAAATACAATTCAATTGCATTCACCATATTAGCATCTACAATATCACTATGCAGAGTGTTTGATTGTTTGAAGGTTGTATTTCTCTTATAATAAGAGGGTAATACGTTAATGATCCTTCCGCAGGTTCACCTACGGAAACCTTGTTACGACTTTTACTTCCTCTAAATGATCAAGTTTGAACATCTTTCCAGCACAATCCGACCACTAGTTTCCCAATGGTCTGGATTGACCAGTCCGAAGTCCTCACTAAATCATTCAATCGGTAGTAGCGACGGGCGGTGTGTACAAAGGGCAGGGACGTAATCAACGCAAGCTAATGACTCACGCTTACTGGGAATTCCTCGTTCATGGGCAATAATTACAATGCCCAATCCCCATCACGAAATGGGTTCAAGCGGTTACCCACTCCTTTCGGAGCAGGAAACAGTATGCACGATGACCACTTCAGTGTAGCACGCGTGCGGCCCCGGACATCTAAGGGCATCACAGACCTGTTATTGCTCTGTTTCGTGCGGCTGCGAGCGCCGCTTGTCCCTCTAAGAAGTCCTTACAGTGCTACAGCATCCTTACCCTAGCCAATTCTGTAGGCTAATAGCAGCAGAGCCCTCAACAGCCGAAACCATCAAGAGATACTACCACCCACAGGTTGACTAAGGGGGAGTACTGCAGTGTAAACTGCAAGTCTATTTAGTAGGCTAGAGTCTCGTTCGTTATCGGAATTAACCAGACAAATCACTCCACCAACTAAGAACGGCCATGCACCACCACCCACTGAATCAAGAAAGAGCTCTCAATCTGTCAATCCTCTCAGTGTCCGGGCCGGGTGAGTTTTCCCGTGTTGAGTCAAATTAAGCCGCAAGCTCCACTCCTGGTGGTGCCCTTCCGTCAATTCCTTTAAGTTTCAGCTTTGCAACCATACTTCCCCCGGAACCCAAAAACTTTGGTTTCCCGGAAGCTTCCATTCGAGTCATGAAATTAGTTACTCAGAATGATCGCTGGTTGGCATCGTTTATGGTTAGAACTAGGGCGGTATCTGATCGCCTTCGAACCTCTAACTTTCGTTCTTGATTAATGAAAACATTCTTGGCAAATGCTTTCGCTGTAGTTTGTCTTGCGACGGTCCAAGAATTTCACCTCTAGCGCCGCAATACAAATGCCCCCGTCTGTCCCTCTTAATCATTACCTTGGATTCTTAAGACCAACAAAATAGAACCAAGGTCCTATTCCATTATTCCATGCAAGATCATTCAAGTTAAGGTAGTGGTACGCATCATATAGATGGTTGACCATACCGTTTTTAGGCACCTCTTTCGAGGTTTTGGACGCCTGCTTTGAGCACTCTGATTTTTTCAAGGTAAAAGTCTCGATCGCTTGAATCAACACTCGGTAAAGAGCATTGATAGCAAATATCGAGCAATTTTCTGTCTAAACACTATGAATGTAACCACCAGGAAAGAGGAATGAAGGTTCAAGCAAGCATCCGTAGACACAAGCAAGAAACCTAACATCACCATCTAACCCTTTAATCAGTGGACCCCATAGGTTCGACTGAAATCCAACTACGAGCTTTTTAACCGCAGCAACTTTAATATACGCTATTGGAGCTGGAATTACCGCGGCTGCTGGCACCAGACTTGCCCTCCAATAGATCCTCGTTAAAGGATTTAAATTGTACTCATTCCAATTACGGGGCCTCAATAGAGTCCCGTATTGTTATTTTTCGTCACTACATCCCCGTACTGGGATTGTGTAATTTGCGCGCCTGCTGCCTTCCTTAGATGTGGTAGCCGTTTCTCAGGCTCCCTCTCCGGAATCGAACCCTAATTCCCCGTTACCCGTTACAACCATGGTAGGCGCATAACCTACCATCGACAGTTGATAAGGCAGTTGCTTGAGGGATACATCGTCGGCTCAGAGGCCATACGATTTGCTCAGTTATTCAGAGTCATCACAAGAAATGCAACCGAAGTTGCTAAGATCCCCACTGCTAGTCCTTAGACAGCGACCGAAATCACTGAACAGGGTTCTAGGTGAATAA
>NW_028315838.1:446023-453523 GCF_039701765.1 Tetranychus urticae
GGGTTTACTCTTGATAGGAGAGATTTTCTCTATCGTTGTCCCAGGTTTCTTTTTGGATTTCGGCTCTGGGGGTGAGGGCTTTGCTTTCTTGTTAACTTCATCTATTTTAACGAACGAGGCAGATTTCCTTTTCTTGTTCCCTTCAATCTCCTTAATTGCAGCTTTTAATGCAATTATGTTGCGTTGTAGCGTTGCTTTGTATTCATTTATGTCAGGGTTCTCATTGTATGGCCATGTGAAGCAGTCTGGGGCACCGTGGTAAAAGTTGGGATCAATAAAATGTCGGAGACGAACTTTTGCTTCGGCTCTTCCACTTAACAAATTGTTCATAAAGTTGACAGTTCGCTCATCACAGTTATCTATGATGTGTTGCCACTCTTGTCTCTCGTAGTCGTTATCCCACATGTAGTTCCTAAGAAGCGCAGAGTTGGCTTTTTCTTTTGCCATTTCACAGGGAGAGTATAATTCGGTTCGATTCGCTTGTTAATTGTAATTGTTGAGATCGAAGAGTTGAGATTGGCACTAGAGTGGTTAGTGATCGTTTAACAATACTAATTTTGGTAATAAGGAAAGTAAAAAAGGTATAAAAATACACGATAATAAAAGGTAGAGATAGAGGTTAACCAACACATTGACATTAAAAACGCTATTGACTTGTAAGGAGGAAGTAGGTGGCAGCAGCGTATTAGTGAGAAGTGCGCATGTTCTTATATTGAGGTTTTGGGGAATTATTGGCTGGGTGAGGGATGACTGGGTGACTGGGTGACTGGGTGTGTGTTGTTGTTGTGTTGTGTTGGTGTAATTAGCGTTGATTTTATTTGATTCTTTTCTTTTTGTTGCTATGTCTTTTCTTTTTCTTATTAGAATCTGATTCAGATTCTGATTCAGAGCTAGAAGAGCTTGAGCTTGAGGATGATGGGACCCGTCTTTTGCGTTTTGTTGTCTTTTTATTTTTCTTGATCTTTCTGTCTTTCTCTAACTTTATCCGGATAGACTTCTCAATCTCTTTCGCTTTGATTTCCTGGTCAAACTTTGCTTTGAGTTTAGCGAATTCAGTTGTTGTCATGTATGTAGACTCAGATCTTGGTTCATCTTCAGGGTGGTTGTTGGCAGCATGTCTTTCAAGATTGTAAGATGTTCCAGTTTCCAGGTAACCGCACTTTGGGACAGTTATACACCTTCTAACTGTTATTTCATCTTGCTTCTTCTTTCTTCTTACACCATCTTTATATAGCGATTTATCCCAGATGCCAAATTTACCGACGTAGATACTGGGCTCATATTCTTCTTCTTTTTTCACCTCTTTTGATTCTTCACCATCGCTGTCGCTTTCTTCCTTTTCGCTATTGTCGCTCAGCTCAGATTGACTGGATTGTTCCTCTTCCTCTTGGCTGCTGGAGTGTCTCTTTGATTTCTTCTTCTTTTTCACTTCTTTCTTCTTCTTGCCTTTCTTTTTGGTTTTCTTTGGTGGTGTCGTTTCTTCCTCTTCCTTGTTGTTGTCTTCCTCGTCAGCTAGTAGAGAACGATCTTTTTCGGTTGAGTTATTTGTTGGTTGTTCGAGGTCGCCAGCATTCAGGACTGATTGATCTAGGTCAGCTTCGTCTACTCCTGGTGATTCACCGTCCTTTGAGAAGGTAGACTTAAATCTTCGGATCGCTGTTAGGATGTGAAGCTCCATTTTATTTGTCTGAAGTTCAATTACTTTACGATTTAGAGGGTTCTCAATCATAAAACCATGCTGATCCAACCTATCTGTGAAGACCTCGTCAAAGAAGCTATGCATGTATGATGGCAGTGTTCTTTTAACAAGGAGAGATTTACCAGCTTCATCAGCTTCGTTGAATTCTTTCAATTTCCTCTCGTATATCTGGTTGTATAGTTCCTCGTCCATTGAAAGGTTGACACTCATTCTTTTGGGCGGCGGGTTGGCTCCATGGGGCTGCTTATCTGGGTCCTGAGTTGATGTAAATAGTGGTTCACTTCCCTCCAAATCGACTCCATGTTCTTGATTATCTGGTGATTCTCCATCAGGGTTTAGAATAGGACTTGGTTTCGTTCTGGGAGAACGTCGCCTTTTAGGGCTTTTCGGGCTTGGGACACTTTTTCCATTATCCATTTTTGATGAGGGTAAAGTGGACTGGGTATGTTATAAATATAAGGCACGGTCTAATTAGGTTAATTGTTTTTAAATTAATATTATTAAGATAAGAGGTTATGGAAAATTGGCGGTTTGAGAGAAAAACACGTTGAGATCAGCTGTTCTTTTCTGAGTTGACTCAGTCGTTGGTTTTTCGCGCTTGCGCTGTAGTGTGGGGATTTTTATGTTAGTCATGTTAGTGTGACTGAGTGACTGTGACTGGTTGACTGAGCTATTGGTGGGCTTTGATTCGAATCTGTGTTCTTTAGTTCTTTTTCGTGTTGTATCAGACATTCTGTTATTGTTGTTATTAAGTTTTCGAGTATTGAAAGTTTTTCTTCGTCTAACAGCATTTGTTCGACGAAGTTAGCGTTTAGGGGGTGGCGTGCGGCTATTTCATTTCTTTGCTGGTTGAACATCTCGCATTCTAAGATGAGGTGTTTTGGCGTTTGTTCACTTTTGTTACATTGACATGTGGCTTGTGCAGTTCTTTTGATCATTTTCAGATATGTTTTGAAAGGCCCTTTGCCAGTTAGAAACCAGGTTATGTATCTGTGTGGGATTTGCCTGAAGAGTATGTCGGTGGGATTAATCAGTTCCTTCATATTTCTAGATGCATTCTGTGTTATGAACTTTCTTGTTTCCTCATTTGCCCATGTCTTGGTTGTGCACTTTATTTTGTTGAGTGATATCGCATCGTAGATTGGGCTTTTTTTGTAGTGGATTGCTTCTTTTGCCAGTGAGTCTGCTATGAGGTTTCCCTGATGGTTCTCATGTCCTCTTATCCACTTAATTGAAATCCTCATGTTCTTTTTTAGCGCTTCTTGAATGAGTGTTGTTATGCCTTTTAATAGTGGGTTCGTGATTCTTTGGGCGAGTAGTGCTTGCAAAACAGCTCTACTATCTGTAAGTATTAGATAGTGTAGTCGTTGTTCCTTCTTCTTCAGCCTTTTTTCATGGTGGGTAATCGAGAATTTTATTGCTTCTTGTATGGCGATCGCTTCTGCTTGAAAGCTAGTGCATGTTTGGTGTAGTTTGATTTTGCGTTGTTTTATTTCTCTGTTGTTTTCATATGTTACAAACGCTGCTCCGGTACCATAGATGTTACAGGCTCCATCTGTGTAGGTGTACATTTCGTTTGGTTTGTGCTGTATTGGTTCTTTTATTTCTTTGGTGGATATAATGTTACGCAGGTTTGGGGAGTTCCATGGTTGGGTGTTCTCATAGTGGTAGAGCTTCCTTTCAATTTCAAAACCTTCTGTTTTGAATTCGATTTGCGTGCTCATGTTGTTTGCTAGTAGGTATCTGCTAGCTGTGGCAGTTATTCTTGCATCGATCAGGGTCTCATTTGTTAGCGTTAGCAGATCAGCTAGGTTGCTTTGATTGTATGCTCCAGTTATTTTTACCAGAATTTTTCTTTGGTTTTCTCTAAGTCTCCTTGTTGTGTCTTTGTATTTGAGAGCTGTATGCCAAATTTCACATCCATACAGGAGTGTCGGTATGTAAACCATGTTATAACAGAGCTTTCTGAATTTGCTATCCACTCCCATTCCTCGCAGGCATATTGAATTCATTATTTTGTGGATCATTGTTGCTTTTATAATGACCTTTGAGATATGCTCTTTCCATGTGAGCTTCCTATCTATGGTCACTCCGAGTACTTTGATGCTTTTAAGGGGGTTCAAGATTTGTTGCGTGTTACCTAACTGTATAGGGTGATTGAGTGTTCCTCTCAGTATTAGGAACTCGGTTTTCTCGATGGCAAAAGATAATTTGTTCTCATTGGCCCATTCTTGTGCTATTGTGTTTATGCTTTGGATCTTATTGTTGAGAGTCAGTTCACTGTTTGCGCCTATCAGGAAGACAATATCATCTGCATACGCTTGGGTATGGGTGACTGTGCTGGCTTTAGTTATTAGGGGATTTATAATGATATTCCACAGTGTGGGTGACAGGGGGCTTCCTTGAACACATCCTTTAGTGGGGGTAAAAGTGTATGATTGTTCTCCGTAGATAATTTCGTACTGTCTGTCCTTAAAGTAATTGTCCATGATTTTGTTGTATTTTTGAGGGCAGTTGATGGCTTTCATTTGTTCAATTGTTTTATCCCATGGTAGGTTATCAAAGGCTCCCGCTATATCGAGTGCTAGGATAGCACAGTATTGATAGGTAGCTTTGTATTGGTTAATTTTCTGCATTAGTAGTGAGAGGGCTGAAATTGTTGATTTTGTTGGTGTGAAGCCATGTTGATTAGGGTGTATAATGTTATTTGACATTAGGTGGTAGGTTATCCTATTGTTTATTATCTTTTCGAGGCCTTTTGCCAGCAGCGATAGTAATCCTATTGGCCTGTAGTTTTTGGGGTTAGAGGCTGGCCCTTTCTTTTCTTTATGGATGGGGATTATCTGGGATATTTTCCAGGATTGGGGGAACACAGAAAGGTCAAGGCATTTCTGGTAGAGGGTTCTCAGGAGTTCTGGTTCTTGTAGTCTAAATTGTTCACATATTGTCGAGTTCAGCATGTCTTTTCCTGGGGCTTTTTTACTGTTCACATTCTTAAAGATGTATTCCATTTCTGATGGTGTTATATCTGGCGCTGCTGGGTCATTGCTTATCACGGGTTCGTTCAGTTCTGATGGTGTGTGGGTTTCGTTTTGGTTTGAGTCTCGTGTTAGACAGCTGTTCGGTTGTGACTCCAGCTGATGGGCTGATTGACTAGGTGACTGACTGATGGGCGACTGTATGACTGGTTGGTTATCAGTTAGTTTGAAGAGAGCATGCGCTAGTGCTTTTGGTGCTTCTTTTTCATCTATTGTTTCCCCGTTCGGATGGACTAGTTTAGTGGAGCTTTTAGGTTTCGATTTGGATTGAATAATGTGTATTGTGGCCCAAATAGTGTCCTCCGTTGTACCCTGCATTAATGAGGTCCATTGCTCGTTTTTACTTTTGTGGATTGCTGACATGAGTTCTTTGGTTAACTCTTTCTTCTTTGCTAACAGCTGTTCGTACCTATAGTACCCACAGTTTTTCATTTTTCTTTTGGTTTGTATTATTTGTTGTGATATTTCGCCTATTTGGTCATTCCACCACCATTGTTGTTTTTTAATCTCTTTGCTTTTCTTTTTTTCCCGTTTAATAGCTGCTCTTGCTGACTCCGTTATGGCCATTGTTAATTTTGTGGTGATTAAATTGAGGCTATCAGCTGTTTTAATATCGAGCATGGTTTGTTTGTTTATGTTTTGCTTCTCCAGTTTAGATGAGAGTTTTGCCTGGAATGTTTCCCAGTCTATGTTTTCATGATCTAGGCGCTTTCTAATAGGCCTTTGCTTTGTTATTTTTATTTTCAGGTGCAGTTTAAATGAGATGGTCGTGTGATCCGTGGATGCAATCTTGTATTGGGAGTTCTCATAATCGGTGATTCGATGTGCCAAGTTCTCTGAGATGAGTGTGGCGTCTATGGTTGAATAGCTGGTTTCATTATCTCTAGTTGTAATGCATGTTGGTGTGTTCTTATAAACTACTGATATTATGTCTTGGTTTTGAATTAACTCCGTGATTTGTTTCCCTTTTTTATTTAGTGTTTCACTTCCCCAGAATGGACTCTGTGCATTGAAGTCTCCTGTGAGAAGCCAGTTTCTGATGGTGAATTTAGATATGGTTTGGATTGGATTGTTTAAGTCGTCTATTGGTATGGCGGGATCGAGATAGGTTGATGTAACATATAATTCCTCGTCGTTTTCCAGTTGGATGTTGATCGTTACATAGTCATTTGATGTCTTGTTTGGTACCAGTTTTATGTTGATGGTATTAGGGATTATGGGGTTGAGTAGGATGATTGATCTGACCATTTTAGATTGGTCATCGGTGAAAAGTGCTTTAAATGGTGAGTAAATTGAGTATGGTTGATTTGTTGTACGATTTATGGGTGGTTCCGTAACTAATGCTAAATGTATTCTATTTTTTATCATTAGGTTGATGAGTTCGGTCATGGCTGAGGGGCTCTTATGTAAATTTACTTGGGTTATGTATAAATAGTCTAGTTGTTCGTTCTTTTTTATTTTTATGTTTAGAAACCGAAGTCGGTTTTCCGGAGGTTACTTTCTTCTTGTTCCTTCTTGATTGAGCATTCTGATGCTGTTGCCATGTGGTTTGTTGGGAGGTTTGTTTTGAATCTTTCATTTCTGAAGGTGCAGTTGGTACATTGGGCTTTCTCTGGTTTTCCTTTATGTGGACATTCTCTTCCTTCGTGTTCAGCTGAAGTGCAGTTATAACAGGCTTTTGGTGTTGCTGGGTTGCAGTACTTGGATGAATGGCCAAATCTACAACATTTGAGACATTGTACTATGTTTTTGTAAGTTTCAATACGATATCGATTCCAGTCGAAAGATATTCTTTCTTCTTGGATTAGGACTCGATATATTATTGGGTCTAACTCTATGATAATATTTTCTTTAAACTCGTTTTCCCTTATTCTTAGCCTGAATTTGATTTGGATTTTATCGCTGTAATCGTTTTCGTTGGTTTCCATTTGTTCATTGTTGGCGTGTGACTGTGACTGGTTGACTGGCTGACTGGATGATGCGTTGGTGACGTCATTCAACAGCTGATTCGGCAGCATGGTTTGATTCTGGTGTGTTCTTTGGTTAAACATGTTCATCAAGTTATTAGAAGTTCTTGTTTTGTTTTCATAATTGTAAATGATGTTCTGAATTATTGTTTCATCTGGTGTTCCTTTAGGTATTCCTTTTATGATTATTTTTGGTCTTTTCTTTGGGGCTGTCTTTGCTGTTAAGCTTTTGGTAATCTTTGGGATTTTTAGTGCTGCTTCTTCTGCGTCTTGTTTTGTTTTAAATGACATAATAACTCTATTATCTGATATTCTTTTGGTGTAGGTTGGTAATATTTGATCTCTCAATGGGTGGATGTTGGTTTTTACAACTGTCTCTGTTTCCATATTGCTTTGTTTATTGGTCTGTTCAATAATTATGCTGAATTCTTGTTTTTCTCTAATTCGTTGCTGTTCAGGAGCTATCGCTGGTTTACTGGCAACTTCATTCCATGGTCTTGTCAACGCGGGTTGAGTGTTTACAGCTTGTAGGATTTGTTCAGTATGTCTTTGTTCGCATCTTAGCTTTTCATTAAGCATATCATTCTCCTTTGCTAAGAATTCATTTTCTTTTGTTTTCAGTTGCATCTTTAGTTCCTGGTTTTCGTGGTACAGCTGGTTAATGGTTGCTCTTGCATTTTCAAAGCAGACGTGTATTCCATTTTTGATTCCTTGCCTAATGTTCTTGGCGGATAGAGAACGGATGTATTCTAATATCCAGTTGTGGCTTATCTCTAGTTGGTTGACGCATTCTGGT
>NW_028315838.1:456023-461023 GCF_039701765.1 Tetranychus urticae
CGGTTCGATTAGTCTTTCGCCCCTAAACCCGGATCTGACGATCGATTTGCACGTCAGAATCGCTACAGACCTCCACCAGAGTTTCCTCTGGCTTCATCTTGTCCGGGCTTAGTTCACCATCTTTCGGGTACTAACATATATACTAGTGCTCCGCGAAAATCTCGGTAAAGTGGATATATCACGGGCTGATATTGCGGTATACTCTTACAAGCATACATCATATCAATTTCTTTCAATTCGCCTTTCAAGCCTAAACAAGACTGATCAGCTTGCATACATGTTAGACTCCTTGGTCCGTGTTTCAAGACGGGTCGGATAGAGTACCGATCTACTGACCACAGAATCACTAGGTTAACGTAAGCTTGCCACTTTTACCAGCAAACCACCAAAAGCCAGCCAATCCATGAGTTGTTTCAACACCAGGTGAAGAAACAGACATCATCAACGAAAGACTAGTCGGATTCGTCAGAGCAGATGACAAGCATTGTTGACCCTGCATAAGCAGAGATTCATCTCCAATGTGACTGTGGTAACAGTTGCCAACACTAGCTCACAGGCTAAGTCTAACAACGCAAGGAATATTAGTAGCTGTGAAAACTAAATGCTGATTAGGTGTGTGTTTAGTACACCTTGCTGTTATCACTTGAACAAGAGTTTTGCACTCTCCTTCACATTGGTCGTGGTTTGAGCACGAGAGTTGAGAAAATGCACTCCTCATGCACATATTGCACTCCTCCTATCAATACCAAGATCCAAGGGCAGGCTAAAAGTTACCCCTTAACCTACTGATCTTGGAACGCTGTAAAGCATTCTTAGCACTGAATAGAAAAAGGCAACAATACACAAGAGGAGCTGAGTTCTCCTCTCAGCTACACTTCGTGGTTCTATCCGTTTCTCTACAAGCGGTTTCACGTCCTTTTGAACTCTCTCTTCAAAGTACTTTGCAACTTTCCCTCACGGTACTTGTTTGCTATCGATATTACCATCGTATTTAGTCTTAGGAGGAGTTTACCTCCTAATTTGGATTGCACTCTCAAGCAATCTGACTCTATCCGCGACTAAAGCCAGTAATCGATATTCCATTAACCAAGATCTGCCACCGGCCTAGAACCGTCTCTGGGAAGAGGGCCCTTGTCAGAGGGACTTGCAGATTTAGTTGAAATAATCGTGACTCTAGCCATTACGCAGCACCGCTTTCCACCTTTCAATGGAAAACCTTTGCGCCGGACTCATCCCTTTTCACTCGCCGTTACTCAGGGAATCTCATTTGATTTCTTTTCCTCCGCTGAATTATATGCTTAAATTCGGCGGGTAACCTCACCTGATCTGAGATCAAAAATATTGATTAAGTTGATTAATGTTTATTTGTGTTGTTTGCAAGCAAGCAACGTAAATCTACTTTAATGTTTGCACAAATTTTGCCTTTGCATTACTTCTTAGGTCTGCTTTAACAGAATGAAATAGCTACTATTTGTACGATTTATACAAGTGCAAGAAGATTCATCAGTTAACAGGTTAGTTGATCACCATAGTTATCTGCAATACGACTTTAGCGTCGTCAGATAGGCGACTAACCTTAGAATCTCATGCTAGTATCTATTCATATATACTGCTTGCAGAGATGAAATATGCATTGTACACAAAATTTATCATGTGAAACAAGTAGATTTGAGATTCTCCTTACTAAATTGCAACGAATTGCAATTAAGAAAAGGAATAAAACATCAAGATTCATGCATATAAATATACAATCCTCTCAAAACAATGCATATATGGTAGTATGCAAGTGTTTTGTTGATTATTTTACATCTCAACTCTCAGACAGATGTGACCTCGGAAAAGACCCGAAAGCCGCAATGTGCGTTGGAAGCTCAAGTGCTCGGCGTGTCCTGCAATTCGCACCGATTATCGTAGCTAGCTACGTTCTTCATCGATTGGTAATTCGAGTGATCCACCGCTTGAAGATGTATCTTTGCCACCGTGGGACTTTTAATAAGTATCCTAAATCTGCATTGAGAGGGTTTGAAAACAATTGTATGCAGTTTATAAAAACCATAGTTGTCTTTACTTAGTTAGGCGAAGAAGTGTAAAACTTCCTTCTTTAAACCTTGCCGTCAGCATAAGCTGAAGACTTGATCAGGTACCAAGTATGTAGCAAGACAGGCTTTTCATTATAAACTACAATTGTTTTGCAAAAGAAATTATGGCTATCGTTAGATAACCCTCACTCTTTGTTGCATTGGATAATGAAAGATGGATGTATGAATGAACGAATGTAATGCAAATTAGAATCATGTTGCAATGGCTAAATGTTTGCAATAAACATTCACAATTGCGACTCTAATGCAAATACAATTCAATTGCATTCACCATATTAGCATCTACAATATCACTATGCAGAGTGTTTGATTGTTTGAAGGTTGTATTTCTCTTATAATAAGAGGGTAATACGTTAATGATCCTTCCGCAGGTTCACCTACGGAAACCTTGTTACGACTTTTACTTCCTCTAAATGATCAAGTTTGAACATCTTTCCAGCACAATCCGACCACTAGTTTCCCAATGGTCTGGATTGACCAGTCCGAAGTCCTCACTAAATCATTCAATCGGTAGTAGCGACGGGCGGTGTGTACAAAGGGCAGGGACGTAATCAACGCAAGCTAATGACTCACGCTTACTGGGAATTCCTCGTTCATGGGCAATAATTACAATGCCCAATCCCCATCACGAAATGGGTTCAAGCGGTTACCCACTCCTTTCGGAGCAGGAAACAGTATGCACGATGACCACTTCAGTGTAGCACGCGTGCGGCCCCGGACATCTAAGGGCATCACAGACCTGTTATTGCTCTGTTTCGTGCGGCTGCGAGCGCCGCTTGTCCCTCTAAGAAGTCCTTACAGTGCTACAGCATCCTTACCCTAGCCAATTCTGTAGGCTAATAGCAGCAGAGCCCTCAACAGCCGAAACCATCAAGAGATACTACCACCCACAGGTTGACTAAGGGGGAGTACTGCAGTGTAAACTGCAAGTCTATTTAGTAGGCTAGAGTCTCGTTCGTTATCGGAATTAACCAGACAAATCACTCCACCAACTAAGAACGGCCATGCACCACCACCCACTGAATCAAGAAAGAGCTCTCAATCTGTCAATCCTCTCAGTGTCCGGGCCGGGTGAGTTTTCCCGTGTTGAGTCAAATTAAGCCGCAAGCTCCACTCCTGGTGGTGCCCTTCCGTCAATTCCTTTAAGTTTCAGCTTTGCAACCATACTTCCCCCGGAACCCAAAAACTTTGGTTTCCCGGAAGCTTCCATTCGAGTCATGAAATTAGTTACTCAGAATGATCGCTGGTTGGCATCGTTTATGGTTAGAACTAGGGCGGTATCTGATCGCCTTCGAACCTCTAACTTTCGTTCTTGATTAATGAAAACATTCTTGGCAAATGCTTTCGCTGTAGTTTGTCTTGCGACGGTCCAAGAATTTCACCTCTAGCGCCGCAATACAAATGCCCCCGTCTGTCCCTCTTAATCATTACCTTGGATTCTTAAGACCAACAAAATAGAACCAAGGTCCTATTCCATTATTCCATGCAAGATCATTCAAGTTAAGGTAGTGGTACGCATCATATAGATGGTTGACCATACCGTTTTTAGGCACCTCTTTCGAGGTTTTGGACGCCTGCTTTGAGCACTCTGATTTTTTCAAGGTAAAAGTCTCGATCGCTTGAATCAACACTCGGTAAAGAGCATTGATAGCAAATATCGAGCAATTTTCTGTCTAAACACTATGAATGTAACCACCAGGAAAGAGGAATGAAGGTTCAAGCAAGCATCCGTAGACACAAGCAAGAAACCTAACATCACCATCTAACCCTTTAATCAGTGGACCCCATAGGTTCGACTGAAATCCAACTACGAGCTTTTTAACCGCAGCAACTTTAATATACGCTATTGGAGCTGGAATTACCGCGGCTGCTGGCACCAGACTTGCCCTCCAATAGATCCTCGTTAAAGGATTTAAATTGTACTCATTCCAATTACGGGGCCTCAATAGAGTCCCGTATTGTTATTTTTCGTCACTACATCCCCGTACTGGGATTGTGTAATTTGCGCGCCTGCTGCCTTCCTTAGATGTGGTAGCCGTTTCTCAGGCTCCCTCTCCGGAATCGAACCCTAATTCCCCGTTACCCGTTACAACCATGGTAGGCGCATAACCTACCATCGACAGTTGATAAGGCAGTTGCTTGAGGGATACATCGTCGGCTCAGAGGCCATACGATTTGCTCAGTTATTCAGAGTCATCACAAGAAATGCAACCGAAGTTGCTAAGATCCCCACTGCTAGTCCTTAGACAGCGACCGAAATCACTGAACAGGGTTCTAGGTGAATAAGAATCATTGGTCTTGTACTAATAAATGCGATCCTTCCGTCAGCAAGCTGAGGTTGGAACACTTGTTCATGTATTAGCTCTAGAATTACCACAGTTATCCATGTAAAAAAGAATATCCGAGGAACCGTAACTGATTTAATGAGCCATTCGCGGTTTCACTTTATAAACAGTATGTACTTAGACATGCATGGCTTAATCTTTGAGACAAGCATATGACTACTGGCAGGATCAACCAGGTAACTTGATGTTTTAGCAAAGTAAAATGCTAAACAAGTTGTTTTTGCAGCTATAAATACGATATCCTCAGCTAACAACCAGCAAGTGGATGCTAACTTTAACGAGGTATCGAGATTTATGTCGTGCATTAAGATAATTCTGCAGAAAGCTCTTTAGAATCCATCTTCTTCCACTAAAATGTGCAAGCACATCTAGCAGGAGTAACCATTGCTGGGTACGTTTGCAAGTCAACTAAACAGCATAGTATTATAACCGCTTGATACCAATTTCTTGGATCAATCTGCGGTCTGCTTTGCACAAGCAGAGCTCAATACTAATACTGCTCACTCTGTTGAGTGACTAGTTTGAACATATATGCAAGATATGAAGTCTGATAGCA
>NW_028315838.1:466023-471023 GCF_039701765.1 Tetranychus urticae
ATCACTTGAACAAGAGTTTTGCACTCTCCTTCACATTGGTCGTGGTTTGAGCACGAGAGTTGAGAAAATGCACTCCTCATGCACATATTGCACTCCTCCTATCAATACCAAGATCCAAGGGCAGGCTAAAAGTTACCCCTTAACCTACTGATCTTGGAACGCTGTAAAGCATTCTTAGCACTGAATAGAAAAAGGCAACAATACACAAGAGGAGCTGAGTTCTCCTCTCAGCTACACTTCGTGGTTCTATCCGTTTCTCTACAAGCGGTTTCACGTCCTTTTGAACTCTCTCTTCAAAGTACTTTGCAACTTTCCCTCACGGTACTTGTTTGCTATCGATATTACCATCGTATTTAGTCTTAGGAGGAGTTTACCTCCTAATTTGGATTGCACTCTCAAGCAATCTGACTCTATCCGCGACTAAAGCCAGTAATCGATATTCCATTAACCAAGATCTGCCACCGGCCTAGAACCGTCTCTGGGAAGAGGGCCCTTGTCAGAGGGACTTGCAGATTTAGTTGAAATAATCGTGACTCTAGCCATTACGCAGCACCGCTTTCCACCTTTCAATGGAAAACCTTTGCGCCGGACTCATCCCTTTTCACTCGCCGTTACTCAGGGAATCTCATTTGATTTCTTTTCCTCCGCTGAATTATATGCTTAAATTCGGCGGGTAACCTCACCTGATCTGAGATCAAAAATATTGATTAAGTTGATTAATGTTTATTTGTGTTGTTTGCAAGCAAGCAACGTAAATCTACTTTAATGTTTGCACAAATTTTGCCTTTGCATTACTTCTTAGGTCTGCTTTAACAGAATGAAATAGCTACTATTTGTACGATTTATACAAGTGCAAGAAGATTCATCAGTTAACAGGTTAGTTGATCACCATAGTTATCTGCAATACGACTTTAGCGTCGTCAGATAGGCGACTAACCTTAGAATCTCATGCTAGTATCTATTCATATATACTGCTTGCAGAGATGAAATATGCATTGTACACAAAATTTATCATGTGAAACAAGTAGATTTGAGATTCTCCTTACTAAATTGCAACGAATTGCAATTAAGAAAAGGAATAAAACATCAAGATTCATGCATATAAATATACAATCCTCTCAAAACAATGCATATATGGTAGTATGCAAGTGTTTTGTTGATTATTTTACATCTCAACTCTCAGACAGATGTGACCTCGGAAAAGACCCGAAAGCCGCAATGTGCGTTGGAAGCTCAAGTGCTCGGCGTGTCCTGCAATTCGCACCGATTATCGTAGCTAGCTACGTTCTTCATCGATTGGTAATTCGAGTGATCCACCGCTTGAAGATGTATCTTTGCCACCGTGGGACTTTTAATAAGTATCCTAAATCTGCATTGAGAGGGTTTGAAAACAATTGTATGCAGTTTATAAAAACCATAGTTGTCTTTACTTAGTTAGGCGAAGAAGTGTAAAACTTCCTTCTTTAAACCTTGCCGTCAGCATAAGCTGAAGACTTGATCAGGTACCAAGTATGTAGCAAGACAGGCTTTTCATTATAAACTACAATTGTTTTGCAAAAGAAATTATGGCTATCGTTAGATAACCCTCACTCTTTGTTGCATTGGATAATGAAAGATGGATGTATGAATGAACGAATGTAATGCAAATTAGAATCATGTTGCAATGGCTAAATGTTTGCAATAAACATTCACAATTGCGACTCTAATGCAAATACAATTCAATTGCATTCACCATATTAGCATCTACAATATCACTATGCAGAGTGTTTGATTGTTTGAAGGTTGTATTTCTCTTATAATAAGAGGGTAATACGTTAATGATCCTTCCGCAGGTTCACCTACGGAAACCTTGTTACGACTTTTACTTCCTCTAAATGATCAAGTTTGAACATCTTTCCAGCACAATCCGACCACTAGTTTCCCAATGGTCTGGATTGACCAGTCCGAAGTCCTCACTAAATCATTCAATCGGTAGTAGCGACGGGCGGTGTGTACAAAGGGCAGGGACGTAATCAACGCAAGCTAATGACTCACGCTTACTGGGAATTCCTCGTTCATGGGCAATAATTACAATGCCCAATCCCCATCACGAAATGGGTTCAAGCGGTTACCCACTCCTTTCGGAGCAGGAAACAGTATGCACGATGACCACTTCAGTGTAGCACGCGTGCGGCCCCGGACATCTAAGGGCATCACAGACCTGTTATTGCTCTGTTTCGTGCGGCTGCGAGCGCCGCTTGTCCCTCTAAGAAGTCCTTACAGTGCTACAGCATCCTTACCCTAGCCAATTCTGTAGGCTAATAGCAGCAGAGCCCTCAACAGCCGAAACCATCAAGAGATACTACCACCCACAGGTTGACTAAGGGGGAGTACTGCAGTGTAAACTGCAAGTCTATTTAGTAGGCTAGAGTCTCGTTCGTTATCGGAATTAACCAGACAAATCACTCCACCAACTAAGAACGGCCATGCACCACCACCCACTGAATCAAGAAAGAGCTCTCAATCTGTCAATCCTCTCAGTGTCCGGGCCGGGTGAGTTTTCCCGTGTTGAGTCAAATTAAGCCGCAAGCTCCACTCCTGGTGGTGCCCTTCCGTCAATTCCTTTAAGTTTCAGCTTTGCAACCATACTTCCCCCGGAACCCAAAAACTTTGGTTTCCCGGAAGCTTCCATTCGAGTCATGAAATTAGTTACTCAGAATGATCGCTGGTTGGCATCGTTTATGGTTAGAACTAGGGCGGTATCTGATCGCCTTCGAACCTCTAACTTTCGTTCTTGATTAATGAAAACATTCTTGGCAAATGCTTTCGCTGTAGTTTGTCTTGCGACGGTCCAAGAATTTCACCTCTAGCGCCGCAATACAAATGCCCCCGTCTGTCCCTCTTAATCATTACCTTGGATTCTTAAGACCAACAAAATAGAACCAAGGTCCTATTCCATTATTCCATGCAAGATCATTCAAGTTAAGGTAGTGGTACGCATCGTATAGATGGTTGACCATACCGTTTTTAGGCACCTCTTTCGAGGTTTTGGACGCCTGCTTTGAGCACTCTGATTTTTTCAAGGTAAAAGTCTCGATCGCTTGAATCAACACTCGGTAAAGAGCATTGATAGCAAATATCGAGCAATTTTCTGTCTAAACACTATGAATGTAACCACCAGGAAAGAGGAATGAAGGTTCAAGCAAGCATCCGTAGACACAAGCAAGAAACCTAACATCACCATCTAACCCTTTAATCAGTGGACCCCATAGGTTCGACTGAAATCCAACTACGAGCTTTTTAACCGCAGCAACTTTAATATACGCTATTGGAGCTGGAATTACCGCGGCTGCTGGCACCAGACTTGCCCTCCAATAGATCCTCGTTAAAGGATTTAAATTGTACTCATTCCAATTACGGGGCCTCAATAGAGTCCCGTATTGTTATTTTTCGTCACTACATCCCCGTACTGGGATTGTGTAATTTGCGCGCCTGCTGCCTTCCTTAGATGTGGTAGCCGTTTCTCAGGCTCCCTCTCCGGAATCGAACCCTAATTCCCCGTTACCCGTTACAACCATGGTAGGCGCATAACCTACCATCGACAGTTGATAAGGCAGTTGCTTGAGGGATACATCGTCGGCTCAGAGGCCATACGATTTGCTCAGTTATTCAGAGTCATCACAAGAAATGCAACCGAAGTTGCTAAGATCCCCACTGCTAGTCCTTAGACAGCGACCGAAATCACTGAACAGGGTTCTAGGTGAATAAGAATCATTGGTCTTGTACTAATAAATGCGATCCTTCCGTCAGCAAGCTGAGGTTGGAACACTTGTTCATGTATTAGCTCTAGAATTACCACAGTTATCCATGTAAAAAAGAATATCCGAGGAACCGTAACTGATTTAATGAGCCATTCGCGGTTTCACTTTATAAACAGTATGTACTTAGACATGCATGGCTTAATCTTTGAGACAAGCATATGACTACTGGCAGGATCAACCAGGTAACTTGATGTTTTAGCAAAGTAAAATGCTAAACAAGTTGTTTTTGCAGCTATAAATACGATATCCTCAGCTAACAACCAGCAAGTGGATGCTAACTTTAACGAGGTATCGAGATTTATGTCGTGCATTAAGATAATTCTGCAGAAAGCTCTTTAGAATCCATCTTCTTCCACTAAAATGTGCAAGCACATCTAGCAGGAGTAACCATTGCTGGGTACGTTTGCAATTCAACTAAACAGCATAGTATTATAACCGCTTGATACCAATTTCTTGGATCAATCTGCGGTCTGCTTTGCACAAGCAGAGCTCAATACTAATACTGCTCACTCTGTTGAGTGACTAGTTTGAACATATATGCAAGATATGAAGTCTGATAGCATTAAAGCCCAACTCTCATAGATATTGTCAGTCGTACCAAGGAAGACCTTAGGTCTTGCAGGTACTCTACCTTTGTATAATAGTGTGTGGTGATAAGATGATTGACGATCCAAACCCATTCAGGCCCGTCTCTTCAACCACCAAACATCAACAGAATAACAGGAATAGATGCGTGAACAGCTACAGTCTGGACCATACCACTGCTTGATGCATTGACTTATCCATAACCGTAGACAATCACTTACCTCCCCATCAACTACTGATGGTTGCTTCTCTCAATTCAGCAACTACACTCACCACATATAACACAATAAATCTGGTTGTGATCTAAAACCTCTTTTTCTGAAAATTAGACTAAGTCCGTGTCTATTTTTGACACCCAATAACTTTTGAACCATAAGGTCAATCGCGATCATGTTTTTCGGGGTAATATCCCAGTAGTGCCGACTATCGCATGCGCTTATTAATGACCTAAATTACTAAACGCAAGTGGCCTAAAATCGCGCCAATTCGAACATTCTCATTGCTTTTATGGGCTCAACCATTAAAGGCGATTTCCTCTGGTACCAACAGCACGAACTCGATCAAAATTACGCAATCATTAGTTGACCTAATGCTGATAATGTCCAAAAGATTTGG
>NW_028315838.1:476023-478523 GCF_039701765.1 Tetranychus urticae
TTTCCTCCGCTGAATTATATGCTTAAATTCGGCGGGTAACCTCACCTGATCTGAGATCAAAAATATTGATTAAGTTGATTAATGTTTATTTGTGTTGTTTGCAAGCAAGCAACGTAAATCTACTTTAATGTTTGCACAAATTTTGCCTTTGCATTACTTCTTAGGTCTGCTTTAACAGAATGAAATAGCTACTATTTGTACGATTTATACAAGTGCAAGAAGATTCATCAGTTAACAGGTTAGTTGATCACCATAGTTATCTGCAATACGACTTTAGCGTCGTCAGATAGGCGACTAACCTTAGAATCTCATGCTAGTATCTATTCATATATACTGCTTGCAGAGATGAAATATGCATTGTACACAAAATTTATCATGTGAAACAAGTAGATTTGAGATTCTCCTTACTAAATTGCAACGAATTGCAATTAAGAAAAGGAATAAAACATCAAGATTCATGCATATAAATATACAATCCTCTCAAAACAATGCATATATGGTAGTATGCAAGTGTTTTGTTGATTATTTTACATCTCAACTCTCAGACAGATGTGACCTCGGAAAAGACCCGAAAGCCGCAATGTGCGTTGGAAGCTCAAGTGCTCGGCGTGTCCTGCAATTCGCACCGATTATCGTAGCTAGCTACGTTCTTCATCGATTGGTAATTCGAGTGATCCACCGCTTGAAGATGTATCTTTGCCACCGTGGGACTTTTAATAAGTATCCTAAATCTGCATTGAGAGGGTTTGAAAACAATTGTATGCAGTTTATAAAAACCATAGTTGTCTTTACTTAGTTAGGCGAAGAAGTGTAAAACTTCCTTCTTTAAACCTTGCCGTCAGCATAAGCTGAAGACTTGATCAGGTACCAAGTATGTAGCAAGACAGGCTTTTCATTATAAACTACAATTGTTTTGCAAAAGAAATTATGGCTATCGTTAGATAACCCTCACTCTTTGTTGCATTGGATAATGAAAGATGGATGTATGAATGAACGAATGTAATGCAAATTAGAATCATGTTGCAATGGCTAAATGTTTGCAATAAACATTCACAATTGCGACTCTAATGCAAATACAATTCAATTGCATTCACCATATTAGCATCTACAATATCACTATGCAGAGTGTTTGATTGTTTGAAGGTTGTATTTCTCTTATAATAAGAGGGTAATACGTTAATGATCCTTCCGCAGGTTCACCTACGGAAACCTTGTTACGACTTTTACTTCCTCTAAATGATCAAGTTTGAACATCTTTCCAGCACAATCCGACCACTAGTTTCCCAATGGTCTGGATTGACCAGTCCGAAGTCCTCACTAAATCATTCAATCGGTAGTAGCGACGGGCGGTGTGTACAAAGGGCAGGGACGTAATCAACGCAAGCTAATGACTCACGCTTACTGGGAATTCCTCGTTCATGGGCAATAATTACAATGCCCAATCCCCATCACGAAATGGGTTCAAGCGGTTACCCACTCCTTTCGGAGCAGGAAACAGTATGCACGATGACCACTTCAGTGTAGCACGCGTGCGGCCCCGGACATCTAAGGGCATCACAGACCTGTTATTGCTCTGTTTCGTGCGGCTGCGAGCGCCGCTTGTCCCTCTAAGAAGTCCTTACAGTGCTACAGCATCCTTACCCTAGCCAATTCTGTAGGCTAATAGCAGCAGAGCCCTCAACAGCCGAAACCATCAAGAGATACTACCACCCACAGGTTGACTAAGGGGGAGTACTGCAGTGTAAACTGCAAGTCTATTTAGTAGGCTAGAGTCTCGTTCGTTATCGGAATTAACCAGACAAATCACTCCACCAACTAAGAACGGCCATGCACCACCACCCACTGAATCAAGAAAGAGCTCTCAATCTGTCAATCCTCTCAGTGTCCGGGCCGGGTGAGTTTTCCCGTGTTGAGTCAAATTAAGCCGCAAGCTCCACTCCTGGTGGTGCCCTTCCGTCAATTCCTTTAAGTTTCAGCTTTGCAACCATACTTCCCCCGGAACCCAAAAACTTTGGTTTCCCGGAAGCTTCCATTCGAGTCATGAAATTAGTTACTCAGAATGATCGCTGGTTGGCATCGTTTATGGTTAGAACTAGGGCGGTATCTGATCGCCTTCGAACCTCTAACTTTCGTTCTTGATTAATGAAAACATTCTTGGCAAATGCTTTCGCTGTAGTTTGTCTTGCGACGGTCCAAGAATTTCACCTCTAGCGCCGCAATACAAATGCCCCCGTCTGTCCCTCTTAATCATTACCTTGGATTCTTAAGACCAACAAAATAGAACCAAGGTCCTATTCCATTATTCCATGCAAGATCATTCAAGTTAAGGTAGTGGTACGCATCATATAGATGGTTGACCATACCGTTTTTAGGCACCTCTTTCGAGGTTTTGGACGCCTGCTTTGAGCACTCTGATTTTTTCAAGGTAAAAGTCTCGATCGCTTGAATCAACACTCGGTAAAGAGCATTGATAGCAAATATCGAGCAATTTTCTGTCTAA
>NW_028315838.1:486023-488523 GCF_039701765.1 Tetranychus urticae
GACAGGCTTTTCATTATAAACTACAATTGTTTTGCAAAAGAAATTATGGCTATCGTTAGATAACCCTCACTCTTTGTTGCATTGGATAATGAAAGATGGATGTATGAATGAACGAATGTAATGCAAATTAGAATCATGTTGCAATGGCTAAATGTTTGCAATAAACATTCACAATTGCGACTCTAATGCAAATACAATTCAATTGCATTCACCATATTAGCATCTACAATATCACTATGCAGAGTGTTTGATTGTTTGAAGGTTGTATTTCTCTTATAATAAGAGGGTAATACGTTAATGATCCTTCCGCAGATTCACCTACGGAAACCTTGTTACGACTTTTACTTCCTCTAAATGATCAAGTTTGAACATCTTTCCAGCACAATCCGACCACTAGTTTCCCAATGGTCTGGATTGACCAGTCCGAAGTCCTCACTAAATCATTCAATCGGTAGTAGCGACGGGCGGTGTGTACAAAGGGCAGGGACGTAATCAACGCAAGCTAATGACTCACGCTTACTGGGAATTCCTCGTTCATGGGCAATAATTACAATGCCCAATCCCCATCACGAAATGGGTTCAAGCGGTTACCCACTCCTTTCGGAGCAGGAAACAGTATGCACGATGACCACTTCAGTGTAGCACGCGTGCGGCCCCGGACATCTAAGGGCATCACAGACCTGTTATTGCTCTGTTTCGTGCGGCTGCGAGCGCCGCTTGTCCCTCTAAGAAGTCCTTACAGTGCTACAGCATCCTTACCCTAGCCAATTCTGTAGGCTAATAGCAGCAGAGCCCTCAACAGCCGAAACCATCAAGAGATACTACCACCCACAGGTTGACTAAGGGGGAGTACTGCAGTGTAAACTGCAAGTCTATTTAGTAGGCTAGAGTCTCGTTCGTTATCGGAATTAACCAGACAAATCACTCCACCAACTAAGAACGGCCATGCACCACCACCCACTGAATCAAGAAAGAGCTCTCAATCTGTCAATCCTCTCAGTGTCCGGGCCGGGTGAGTTTTCCCGTGTTGAGTCAAATTAAGCCGCAAGCTCCACTCCTGGTGGTGCCCTTCCGTCAATTCCTTTAAGTTTCAGCTTTGCAACCATACTTCCCCCGGAACCCAAAAACTTTGGTTTCCCGGAAGCTTCCATTCGAGTCATGAAATTAGTTACTCAGAATGATCGCTGGTTGGCATCGTTTATGGTTAGAACTAGGGCGGTATCTGATCGCCTTCGAACCTCTAACTTTCGTTCTTGATTAATGAAAACATTCTTGGCAAATGCTTTCGCTGTAGTTTGTCTTGCGACGGTCCAAGAATTTCACCTCTAGCGCCGCAATACAAATGCCCCCGTCTGTCCCTCTTAATCATTACCTTGGATTCTTAAGACCAACAAAATAGAACCAAGGTCCTATTCCATTATTCCATGCAAGATCATTCAAGTTAAGGTAGTGGTACGCATCATATAGATGGTTGACCATACCGTTTTTAGGCACCTCTTTCGAGATTTTGGACGCCTGCTTTGAGCACTCTGATTTTTTCAAGGTAAAAGTCTCGATCGCTTGAATCAACACTCGGTAAAGAGCATTGATAGCAAATATCGAGCAATTTTCTGTCTAAACACTATGAATGTAACCACCAGGAAAGAGGAATGAAGGTTCAAGCAAGCATCCGTAGACACAAGCAAGAAACCTAACATCACCATCTAACCCTTTAATCAGTGGACCCCATAGGTTCGACTGAAATCCAACTACGAGCTTTTTAACCGCAGCAACTTTAATATACGCTATTGGAGCTGGAATTACCGCGGCTGCTGGCACCAGACTTGCCCTCCAATAGATCCTCGTTAAAGGATTTAAATTGTACTCATTCCAATTACGGGGCCTCAATAGAGTCCCGTATTGTTATTTTTCGTCACTACATCCCCGTACTGGGATTGTGTAATTTGCGCGCCTGCTGCCTTCCTTAGATGTGGTAGCCGTTTCTCAGGCTCCCTCTCCGGAATCGAACCCTAATTCCCCGTTACCCGTTACAACCATGGTAGGCGCATAACCTACCATCGACAGTTGATAAGGCAGTTGCTTGAGGGATACATCGTCGGCTCAGAGGCCATACGATTTGCTCAGTTATTCAGAGTCATCACAAGAAATGCAACCGAAGTTGCTAAGATCCCCACTGCTAGTCCTTAGACAGCGACCGAAATCACTGAACAGGGTTCTAGGTGAATAAGAATCATTGGTCTTGTACTAATAAATGCGATCCTTCCGTCAGCAAGCTGAGGTTGGAACACTTGTTCATGTATTAGCTCTAGAATTACCACAGTTATCCATGTAAAAAAGAATATCCGAGGAACCGTAACTGATTTAATGAGCCATTCGCGGTTTCACTTTATAAACAGTATGTACTTAGACATGCATGGCTTAATCTTTGAGACAAGCATATGACTACTGGCAGGATCAACCAGGTAACTTGATGTTTTAGCAAAGTAAAATGCTAAACAAG
>NW_028315838.1:496023-503424 GCF_039701765.1 Tetranychus urticae
ATACTTTTTTCGGTTTTCACGTACTTGGCTATCGACAACATGTTTTACTTTGACATATACAAGACATGTAGCACTCTAACTTGCTTCAAGACAAGCTCGCCTGCAAGTTTTTTTAAGTTTTCTTCAACTTGCATACCCCTGGAAATCTCAATATTTATACTTTTTTCGGTTTGCTGCAACTTGCATACCCCTGGAAATCTCAATATTTATACTTTTTTCGGTTTTCTTCAACTTGCATACCCCTGGAAATCTCAATATTTATACTTTTTTCGGTTTGCTTCAACTTTCATACCCCTGGAAATCTCAATACTTATACTTTTTTCGGTTTTCTTTAACTTGCATACCCCTGGAAATCTCAATACTTATACTTTTTTCGGTTTTCACGTACTTGGCTATCGACAACATGTTTTACTTTGACTTATATCAAGACATGTAGCACTCTAACTTGCTTCAAGACAAGCTTGCCTGCAAGTTTTATTATGTTTTCTTCAACTTTCATATCCCTGGAAATCTCAATACTTATACTTTTTTCGGTTTTCTTCAACTTGCATACCCCTGGAAATCTCAATACTTATACTTTTTTCGGTTTTCACGTACTTGGCTATCGACAACATGTTTTACTTTGACTTATATCAAGACATGTAGCACTCTAACTTGCTTCAAGACAAGCTTGCCTGCAAGTTTTATTATGTTTTCTTCAACTTGCATACCCCTGGAAATCTCAATATTTATACTTTTTTCGGTTTGCTTCAACTTGCATACCCCTGGAAATCTCAATACTTATACTTTTTTCGGTTTTCTTCAACTTGCATACCCCTGGAAATCTCAATATTTATACTTTTTTCGGTTTGCTTCAACTTGCATACCTCTGGAAATCTCAATACTTATACTTTTTTCGGTTTTTTTCAACTTGCATACCCCTGGAAATCTCAATACTTATACTTTTTTCGGTTTTTACGTACTTGGCTATCGACAACATGTTTTACTTTGACATATACAAGACATGTAGCACTCTAACTTGCTTCAAGACAAGCTCGCCTGCAAGTTTTTTTAAGTTTTCTTCAACTTGCATACCCCTGGAAATCTCAATATTTATACTTTTTTCGGTTTGCTTCAACTTGCATACCCCTGGAAATCTCAATACTTATACTTTTTTCGGTTTTCTTCAACTTGCATACCTCTGGAAATCTCAATATTTATACTTTTTTCGGTTTGCTTCAACTTGCATACCCCTGGAAATCTCAATACTTATACTTTTTTCGGTTTTCACGTACTTGGCTATCGACAACATGTTTTACTTTGACATATACAAGACATGTAGCACTCTAACTTGCTTCAAGACAAGCTCGCCTGCAAGTTTTTTTAAGTTTTTTTCAACTTGCATACCCCTGGAAATCTCAATATTTATACTTTTTTCGGTTTGCTTCAACTTGCATACCCCTGGAAATCTCAATACTTATACTTTTTTCGGTTTTCTTCAACTTGCATACCCCTGGAAATCTCAATATTTATACTTTTTTCGGTTTGCTTCAACTTGCATACCTCTGGAAATCTCAATACTTATACTTTTTTCGGTTTTTTTCAACTTGCATACCCCTGGAAATCTCAATACTTATACTTTTTTCGGTTTTTACGTACTTGGCTATCGACAACATGTTTTACTTTGACATATACAAGACATGTAGCACTCTAACTTGCTTCAAGACAAGCTCGCCTGCAAGTTTTTTTAAGTTTTCTTCAACTTGCATACCCCTGGAAATCTCAATATTTATACTTTTTTCGGTTTGCTTCAACTTGCATACCCCTGGAAATCTCAATACTTATACTTTTTTCGGTTTGCTTCAACTTTCATACCCCTGGAAATCTCAATACTTATACTTTTTTCGGTTTTCTTCAACTTGCATACCCCTGGAAATCTCAATACTTATACTTTTTTCGGTTTTTACGTACTTGGCTATCGACAACATGTTTTACTTTGACATATACAAGACATGTAGCACTCTAACTTGCTTCAAGACAAGCTCGCCTGCAAGTTTTTTTAAGTTTTCTTCAACTTGCATACCCCTGGAAATCTCAATATTTATACTTTTTTCGGTTTGCTTCAACTTGCATACCCCTGGAAATCTCAATACTTATACTTTTTTCGGTTTGCTTCAACTTTCATACCCCTGGAAATCTCAATACTTATACTTTTTTCGGTTTTCTTCAACTTGCATACCCCTGGAAATCTCAATACTTATACTTTTTTCGGTTTTCACGTACTTGACTACCGACAACATGTTTTACTTTGACTTATATGAAGACATGTAGCACTCTAACTTGCTTCAAGACAAGCACGCCTGCAAGTTTTATTAAGTTTTCTTCAACTTGCATACCCCTGGAAATCTCAATACTTATACTTTTTTCGGTTTTCACGTACTTGGCTATCGACAACATGTTTTACTTTGACTTATATCAAGACATGTAGCACTCTAACTTGCTTCAAGACAAGCTTGCCTGCAAGTTTTATTATGTTTTCTTCAACTTTCATACCCCTGGAAATCTCAATACTTATACTTTTTTCGGTTTTCTTCAACTTGCATACCCCTGGAAATCTCAATACTTATACTTTTTTCGGTTTTCACGTACTTGGCTATCGACAACATGTTTTACTTTGACTTATATCAAGACATGTAGCACTCTAACTTGCTTCAAGACAAGCTTGCCTGCAAGTTTTATTATGTTTTCTTCAACTTGCATACCCCTGGAAATCTCAATATTTATACTTTTTTCGGTTTGCTTCAACTTGCATACCCCTGGAAATCTCAATACTTATACTTTTTTCGGTTTTCTTCAACTTGCATACCCCTGGAAATCTCAATATTTATACTTTTTTCGGTTTGCTTCAACTTGCATACCTCTGGAAATCTCAATACTTATACTTTTTTCGGTTTTTTTCAACTTGCATACCCCTGGAAATCTCAATACTTATACTTTTTTCGGTTTTTACGTACTTGGCTATCGACAACATGTTTTACTTTGACTTATATCAAGACATGTAGCACTCTAACTTGCTTCAAGACAAGCTTGCCTGCAAGTTTTATTATGTTTTCTTCAACTTGCATACCCCTGGAAATCTCAATATTTATACTTTTTTCGGTTTGCTTCAACTTGCATACCCCTGGAAATCTCAATACTTATACTTTTTTCGGTTTTCTTCAACTTGCATACCCCTGGAAATCTCAATATTTATACTTTTTTCGGTTTGCTTCAACTTGCATACCTCTGGAAATCTCAATACTTATACTTTTTTCGGTTTTTTTCAACTTGCATACCCCTGGAAATCTCAATACTTATACTTTTTTCGGTTTTTACGTACTTGGCTATCGACAACATGTTTTACTTTGACATATACAAGACATGTAGCACTCTAACTTGCTTCAAGACAAGCTCGCCTGCAAGTTTTTTTAAGTTTTCTTCAACTTGCATACCCCTGGAAATCTCAATATTTATACTTTTTTCGGTTTGCTTCAACTTGCATACCCCTGGAAATCTCAATACTTATACTTTTTTCGGTTTTCTTCAACTTGCATACCCCTGGAAATCTCAATATTTATACTTTTTTCGGTTTGCTTCAACTTGCATACCCCTGGAAATCTCAATACTTATACTTTTTTCGGTTTTCACGTACTTGGCTATCGACAACATGTTTTACTTTGACATATACAAGACATGTAGCACTCTAACTTGCTTCAAGACAAGCTCGCCTGCAAGTTTTTTTAAGTTTTTTTCAACTTGCATACCCCTGGAAATCTCAATATTTATACTTTTTTCGGTTTGCTGCAACTTGCATACCCCTGGAAATCTCAATATTTATACTTTTTTCGGTTTTCTTCAACTTGCATACCCCTGGAAATCTCAATACTTATACTTTTTTCGGTTTTCTTCAACTTGCATACCCCTGGAAATCTCAATATTTATACTTTTTTCGGTTTGCTTCAACTTGCATACCTCTGGAAATCTCAATACTTATACTTTTTTCGGTTTTTTTCAACTTGCATACCCCTGGAAATCTCAATACTTATACTTTTTTCGGTTTTTACGTACTTGGCTATCGACAACATGTTTTACTTTGACTTATATCAAGACATGTAGCACTCTAACTTGCTTCAAGACAAGCTTGCCTGCAAGTTTTATTATGTTTTCTTCAACTTGCATACCCCTGGAAATCTCAATATTTATACTTTTTTCGGTTTGCTTCAACTTGCATACCCCTGGAAATCTCAATACTTATACTTTTTTCGGTTTTCTTCAACTTGCATACCCCTGGAAATCTCAATATTTATACTTTTTTCGGTTTGCTTCAACTTGCATACCTCTGGAAATCTCAATACTTATACTTTTTTCGGTTTTTTTCAACTTGCATACCCCTGGAAATCTCAATACTTATACTTTTTTCGGTTTTTACGTACTTGGCTATCGACAACATGTTTTACTTTGACATATACAAGACATGTAGCACTCTAACTTGCTTCAAGACAAGCTCGCCTGCAAGTTTTTTTAAGTTTTCTTCAACTTGCATACCCCTGGAAATCTCAATATTTATACTTTTTTCGGTTTGCTTCAACTTGCATACCCCTGGAAATCTCAATACTTATACTTTTTTCGGTTTTCTTCAACTTGCATACCCCTGGAAATCTCAATATTTATACTTTTTTCGGTTTGCTTCAACTTGCATACCCCTGGAAATCTCAATACTTATACTTTTTTCGGTTTTCACGTACTTGGCTATCGACAACATGTTTTACTTTGACATATACAAGACATGTAGCACTCTAACTTGCTTCAAGACAAGCTCGCCTGCAAGTTTTTTTAAGTTTTTTTCAACTTGCATACCCCTGGAAATCTCAATATTTATACTTTTTTCGGTTTGCTGCAACTTGCATACCCCTGGAAATCTCAATATTTATACTTTTTTCGGTTTTCTTCAACTTGCATACCCCTGGAAATCTCAATATTTATACTTTTTTCGGTTTGCTTCAACTTTCATACCCCTGGAAATCTCAATACTTATACTTTTTTCGGTTTTCTTCAACTTGCATACCCCTGGAAATCTCAATACTTATACTTTTTTCGGTTTTCACGTACTTGGCTATCGACAACATGTTTTACTTTGACTTATATCAAGACATGTAGCACTCTAACTTGCTTCAAGACAAGCTTGCCTGCAAGTTTTTTTAAGTTTTCTTCAACTTGCATACCCCTGGAAATCTCAATATTTATACTTTTTTCGGTTTGCTTCAACTTGCATACCTCTGGAAATCTCAATACTTATACTTTTTTCGGTTTTTTTCAACTTGCATACCCCTGGAAATCTCAATACTTATACTTTTTTCGGTTTTTACGTACTTGGCTATCGACAACATGTTTTACTTTGACATATACAAGACATGTAGCACTCTAACTTGCTTCAAGACAAGCTCGCCTGCAAGTTTTTTTAAGTTTTCTTCAACTTGCATACCCCTGGAAATCTCAATATTTATACTTTTTTCGGTTTGCTTCAACTTGCATACCCCTGGAAATCTCAATACTTATACTTTTTTCGGTTTTCTTCAACTTGCATACCCCTGGAAATCTCAATATTTATACTTTTTTCGGTTTGCTTCAACTTGCATACCCCTGGAAATCTCAATACTTATACTTTTTTCGGTTTTCACGTACTTGGCTATCGACAACATGTTTTACTTTGACATATACAAGACATGTAGCACTCTAACTTGCTTCAAGACAAGCTCGCCTGCAAGTTTTTTTAAGTTTTTTTCAACTTGCATACCCCTGGAAATCTCAATATTTATACTTTTTTCGGTTTGCTGCAACTTGCATACCCCTGGAAATCTCAATATTTATACTTTTTTCGGTTTTCTTCAACTTGCATACCCCTGGAAATCTCAATACTTATACTTTTTTCGGTTTTCTTCAACTTGCATACCCCTGGAAATCTCAATATTTATACTTTTTTCGGTTTGCTTCAACTTGCATACCTCTGGAAATCTCAATACTTATACTTTTTTCGGTTTTTTTCAACTTGCATACCCCTGGAAATCTCAATACTTATACTTTTTTCGGTTTTTACGTACTTGGCTATCGACAACATGTTTTACTTTGACTTATATCAAGACATGTAGCACTCTAACTTGCTTCAAGACAAGCTTGCCTGCAAGTTTTATTATGTTTTCTTCAACTTGCATACCCCTGGAAATCTCAATATTTATACTTTTTTCGGTTTGCTTCAACTTGCATACCCCTGGAAATCTCAATACTTATACTTTTTTCGGTTTTCTTCAACTTGCATACCCCTGGAAATCTCAATATTTATACTTTTTTCGGTTTGCTTCAACTTGCATACCTCTGGAAATCTCAATACTTATACTTTTTTCGGTTTTTTTCAACTTGCATACCCCTGGAAATCTCAATACTTATACTTTTTTCGGTTTTTACGTACTTGGCTATCGACAACATGTTTTACTTTGACATATACAAGACATGTAGCACTCTAACTTGCTTCAAGACAAGCTCGCCTGCAAGTTTTTTTAAGTTTTCTTCAACTTGCATACCCCTGGAAATCTCAATATTTATACTTTTTTCGGTTTGCTTCAACTTGCATACCCCTGGAAATCTCAATACTTATACTTTTTTCGGTTTTCTTCAACTTGCATACCCCTGGAAATCTCAATATTTATACTTTTTTCGGTTTGCTTCAACTTGCATACCCCTGGAAATCTCAATACTTATACTTTTTTCGGTTTTCACGTACTTGGCTATCGACAACATGTTTTACTTTGACATATACAAGACATGTAGCACTCTAACTTGCTTCAAGACAAGCTCGCCTGCAAGTTTTTTTAAGTTTTTTTCAACTTGCATACCCCTGGAAATCTCAATATTTATACTTTTTTCGGTTTGCTGCAACTTGCATACCCCTGGAAATCTCAATATTTATACTTTTTTCGGTTTTCTTCAACTTGCATACCCCTGGAAATCTCAATATTTATACTTTTTTCGGTTTGCTTCAACTTTCATACCCCTGGAAATCTCAATACTTATACTTTTTTCGGTTTTCTTCAACTTGCATACCCCTGGAAATCTCAATACTTATACTTTTTTCGGTTTTCACGTACTTGGCTATCGACAACATGTTTTACTTTGACTTATATCAAGACATGTAGCACTCTAACTTGCTTCAAGACAAGCTTGCCTGCAAGTTTTATTATGTTTTCTTCAACTTGCATACCCCTGGAAATCTCAATATTTATACTTTTTTCGGTTTGCTTCAACTTGCATACCCCTGGAAATCTCAATACTTATACTTTTTTCGGTTTTCTTCAACTTGCATACCCCTGGAAATCTCAATACTTATACTTT
>NW_028315839.1:5000-7500 GCF_039701765.1 Tetranychus urticae
GAGGGTTTGAAAACAATTGTATGCAGTTTATAAAAACCATAGTTGTCTTTACTTAGTTAGGCGAAGAAGTGTAAAACTTCCTTCTTTAAACCTTGCCGTCAGCATAAGCTGAAGACTTGATCAGGTACCAAGTATGTAGCAAGACAGGCTTTTCATTATAAACTACAATTGTTTTGCAAAAGAAATTATGGCTATCGTTAGATAACCCTCACTCTTTGTTGCATTGGATAATGAAAGATGGATGTATGAATGAACGAATGTAATGCAAATTAGAATCATGTTGCAATGGCTAAATGTTTGCAATAAACATTCACAATTGCGACTCTAATGCAAATACAATTCAATTGCATTCACCATATTAGCATCTACAATATCACTATGCAGAGTGTTTGATTGTTTGAAGGTTGTATTTCTCTTATAATAAGAGGGTAATACGTTAATGATCCTTCCGCAGGTTCACCTACGGAAACCTTGTTACGACTTTTACTTCCTCTAAATGATCAAGTTTGAACATCTTTCCAGCACAATCCGACCACTAGTTTCCCAATGGTCTGGATTGACCAGTCCGAAGTCCTCACTAAATCATTCAATCGGTAGTAGCGACGGGCGGTGTGTACAAAGGGCAGGGACGTAATCAACGCAAGCTAATGACTCACGCTTACTGGGAATTCCTCGTTCATGGGCAATAATTACAATGCCCAATCCCCATCACGAAATGGGTTCAAGCGGTTACCCACTCCTTTCGGAGCAGGAAACAGTATGCACGATGACCACTTCAGTGTAGCACGCGTGCGGCCCCGGACATCTAAGGGCATCACAGACCTGTTATTGCTCTGTTTCGTGCGGCTGCGAGCGCCGCTTGTCCCTCTAAGAAGTCCTTACAGTGCTACAGCATCCTTACCCTAGCCAATTCTGTAGGCTAATAGCAGCAGAGCCCTCAACAGCCGAAACCATCAAGAGATACTACCACCCACAGGTTGACTAAGGGGGAGTACTGCAGTGTAAACTGCAAGTCTATTTAGTAGGCTAGAGTCTCGTTCGTTATCGGAATTAACCAGACAAATCACTCCACCAACTAAGAACGGCCATGCACCACCACCCACTGAATCAAGAAAGAGCTCTCAATCTGTCAATCCTCTCAGTGTCCGGGCCGGGTGAGTTTTCCCGTGTTGAGTCAAATTAAGCCGCAAGCTCCACTCCTGGTGGTGCCCTTCCGTCAATTCCTTTAAGTTTCAGCTTTGCAACCATACTTCCCCCGGAACCCAAAAACTTTGGTTTCCCGGAAGCTTCCATTCGAGTCATGAAATTAGTTACTCAGAATGATCGCTGGTTGGCATCGTTTATGGTTAGAACTAGGGCGGTATCTGATCGCCTTCGAACCTCTAACTTTCGTTCTTGATTAATGAAAACATTCTTGGCAAATGCTTTCGCTGTAGTTTGTCTTGCGACGGTCCAAGAATTTCACCTCTAGCGCCGCAATACAAATGCCCCCGTCTGTCCCTCTTAATCATTACCTTGGATTCTTAAGACCAACAAAATAGAACCAAGGTCCTATTCCATTATTCCATGCAAGATCATTCAAGTTAAGGTAGTGGTACGCATCATATAGATGGTTGACCATACCGTTTTTAGGCACCTCTTTCGAGGTTTTGGACGCCTGCTTTGAGCACTCTGATTTTTTCAAGGTAAAAGTCTCGATCGCTTGAATCAACACTCGGTAAAGAGCATTGATAGCAAATATCGAGCAATTTTCTGTCTAAACACTATGAATGTAACCACCAGGAAAGAGGAATGAAGGTTCAAGCAAGCATCCGTAGACACAAGCAAGAAACCTAACATCACCATCTAACCCTTTAATCAGTGGACCCCATAGGTTCGACTGAAATCCAACTACGAGCTTTTTAACCGCAGCAACTTTAATATACGCTATTGGAGCTGGAATTACCGCGGCTGCTGGCACCAGACTTGCCCTCCAATAGATCCTCGTTAAAGGATTTAAATTGTACTCATTCCAATTACGGGGCCTCAATAGAGTCCCGTATTGTTATTTTTCGTCACTACATCCCCGTACTGGGATTGTGTAATTTGCGCGCCTGCTGCCTTCCTTAGATGTGGTAGCCGTTTCTCAGGCTCCCTCTCCGGAATCGAACCCTAATTCCCCGTTACCCGTTACAACCATGGTAGGCGCATAACCTACCATCGACAGTTGATAAGGCAGTTGCTTGAGGGATACATCGTCGGCTCAGAGGCCATACGATTTGCTCAGTTATTCAGAGTCATCACAAGAAATGCAACCGAAGTTGCTAAGATCCCCACTGCTAGTCCTTAGACAGCGACCGAAATCACTGAACAGGGTTCTAGGTGAATAAGAATCATTGGTCTTGTACTAATAAATGCGATCCTTCCGTCAGCAAGCTGAGGTTGGAACACTTGTTCATGTATTAGCTCTAGAATTACCACAGTTATCCATGTAAAAAAGAATATCCGAGGAACCGTAACT
>NW_028315839.1:12500-17500 GCF_039701765.1 Tetranychus urticae
ATTAGTCTTTCGCCCCTAAACCCGGATCTGACGATCGATTTGCACGTCAGAATCGCTACAGACCTCCACCAGAGTTTCCTCTGGCTTCATCTTGTCCGGGCTTAGTTCACCATCTTTCGGGTACTAACATATATACTAGTGCTCCGCGAAAATCTCGGTAAAGTGGATATATCACGGGCTGATATTGCGGTATACTCTTACAAGCATACATCATATCAATTTCTTTCAATTCGCCTTTCAAGCCTAAACAAGACTGATCAGCTTGCATACATGTTAGACTCCTTGGTCCGTGTTTCAAGACGGGTCGGATAGAGTACCGATCTACTGACCACAGAATCACTAGGTTAACGTAAGCTTGCCACTTTTACCAACAAACCACCAAAAGCCAGCCAATCCATGAGTTGTTTCAACACCAGGTGAAGAAACAGACATCATCAACGAAAGACTAGTCGGATTCGTCAGAGCAGATGACAAGCATTGTTGACCCTGCATAAGCAGAGATTCATCTCCAATGTGACTGTGGTAACAGTTGCCAACACTAGCTCACAGGCTAAGTCTAACAACGCAAGGAATATTAGTAGCTGTGAAAACTAAATGCTGATTAGGTGTGTGTTTAGTACACCTTGCTGTTATCACTTGAACAAGAGTTTTGCACTCTCCTTCACATTGGTCGTGGTTTGAGCACGAGAGTTGAGAAAATGCACTCCTCATGCACATATTGCACTCCTCCTATCAATACCAAGATCCAAGGGCAGGCTAAAAGTTACCCCTTAACCTACTGATCTTGGAACGCTGTAAAGCATTCTTAGCACTGAATAGAAAAAGGCAACAATACACAAGAGGAGCTGAGTTCTCCTCTCAGCTACACTTCGTGGTTCTATCCGTTTCTCTACAAGCGGTTTCACGTCCTTTTGAACTCTCTCTTCAAAGTACTTTGCAACTTTCCCTCACGGTACTTGTTTGCTATCGATATTACCATCGTATTTAGTCTTAGGAGGAGTTTACCTCCTAATTTGGATTGCACTCTCAAGCAATCTGACTCTATCCGCGACTAAAGCCAGTAATCGATATTCCATTAACCAAGATCTGCCACCGGCCTAGAACCGTCTCTGGGAAGAGGGCCCTTGTCAGAGGGACTTGCAGATTTAGTTGAAATAATCGTGACTCTAGCCATTACGCAGCACCGCTTTCCACCTTTCAATGGAAAACCTTTGCGCCGGACTCATCCCTTTTCACTCGCCGTTACTCAGGGAATCTCATTTGATTTCTTTTCCTCCGCTGAATTATATGCTTAAATTCGGCGGGTAACCTCACCTGATCTGAGATCAAAAATATTGATTAAGTTGATTAATGTTTATTTGTGTTGTTTGCAAGCAAGCAACGTAAATCTACTTTAATGTTTGCACAAATTTTGCCTTTGCATTACTTCTTAGGTCTGCTTTAACAGAATGAAATAGCTACTATTTGTACGATTTATACAAGTGCAAGAAGATTCATCAGTTAACAGGTTAGTTGATCACCATAGTTATCTGCAATACGACTTTAGCGTCGTCAGATAGGCGACTAACCTTAGAATCTCATGCTAGTATCTATTCATATATACTGCTTGCAGAGATGAAATATGCATTGTACACAAAATTTATCATGTGAAACAAGTAGATTTGAGATTCTCCTTACTAAATTGCAACGAATTGCAATTAAGAAAAGGAATAAAACATCAAGATTCATGCATATAAATATACAATCCTCTCAAAACAATGCATATATGGTAGTATGCAAGTGTTTTGTTGATTATTTTACATCTCAACTCTCAGACAGATGTGACCTCGGAAAAGACCCGAAAGCCGCAATGTGCGTTGGAAGCTCAAGTGCTCGGCGTGTCCTGCAATTCGCACCGATTATCGTAGCTAGCTACGTTCTTCATCGATTGGTAATTCGAGTGATCCACCGCTTGAAGATGTATCTTTGCCACCGTGGGACTTTTAATAAGTATCCTAAATCTGCATTGAGAGGGTTTGAAAACAATTGTATGCAGTTTATAAAAACCATAATTGTCTTTACTTAGTTAGGCGAAGAAGTGTAAAACTTCCTTCTTTAAACCTTGCCGTCAGCATAAGCTGAAGACTTGATCAGGTACCAAGTATGTAGCAAGACAGGCTTTTCATTATAAACTACAATTGTTTTGCAAAAGAAATTATGGCTATCGTTAGATAACCCTCACTCTTTGTTGCATTGGATAATGAAAGATGGATGTATGAATGAACGAATGTAATGCAAATTAGAATCATGTTGCAATGGCTAAATGTTTGCAATAAACATTCACAATTGCGACTCTAATGCAAATACAATTCAATTGCATTCACCATATTAGCATCTACAATATCACTATGCAGAGTGTTTGATTGTTTGAAGGTTGTATTTCTCTTATAATAAGAGGGTAATACGTTAATGATCCTTCCGCAGGTTCACCTACGGAAACCTTGTTACGACTTTTACTTCCTCTAAATGATCAAGTTTGAACATCTTTCCAGCACAATCCGACCACTAGTTTCCCAATGGTCTGGATTGACCAGTCCGAAGTCCTCACTAAATCATTCAATCGGTAGTAGCGACGGGCGGTGTGTACAAAGGGCAGGGACGTAATCAACGCAAGCTAATGACTCACGCTTACTGGGAATTCCTCGTTCATGGGCAATAATTACAATGCCCAATCCCCATCACGAAATGGGTTCAAGCGGTTACCCACTCCTTTCGGAGCAGGAAACAGTATGCACGATGACCACTTCAGTGTAGCACGCGTGCGGCCCCGGACATCTAAGGGCATCACAGACCTGTTATTGCTCTGTTTCGTGCGGCTGCGAGCGCCGCTTGTCCCTCTAAGAAGTCCTTACAGTGCTACAGCATCCTTACCCTAGCCAATTCTGTAGGCTAATAGCAGCAGAGCCCTCAACAGCCGAAACCATCAAGAGATACTACCACCCACAGGTTGACTAAGGGGGAGTACTGCAGTGTAAACTGCAAGTCTATTTAGTAGGCTAGAGTCTCGTTCGTTATCGGAATTAACCAGACAAATCACTCCACCAACTAAGAACGGCCATGCACCACCACCCACTGAATCAAGAAAGAGCTCTCAATCTGTCAATCCTCTCAGTGTCCGGGCCGGGTGAGTTTTCCCGTGTTGAGTCAAATTAAGCCGCAAGCTCCACTCCTGGTGGTGCCCTTCCGTCAATTCCTTTAAGTTTCAGCTTTGCAACCATACTTCCCCCGGAACCCAAAAACTTTGGTTTCCCGGAAGCTTCCATTCGAGTCATGAAATTAGTTACTCAGAATGATCGCTGGTTGGCATCGTTTATGGTTAGAACTAGGGCGGTATCTGATCGCCTTCGAACCTCTAACTTTCGTTCTTGATTAATGAAAACATTCTTGGCAAATGCTTTCGCTGTAGTTTGTCTTGCGACGGTCCAAGAATTTCACCTCTAGCGCCGCAATACAAATGCCCCCGTCTGTCCCTCTTAATCATTACCTTGGATTCTTAAGACCAACAAAATAGAACCAAGGTCCTATTCCATTATTCCATGCAAGATCATTCAAGTTAAGGTAGTGGTACGCATCATATAGATGGTTGACCATACCGTTTTTAGGCACCTCTTTCGAGGTTTTGGACGCCTGCTTTGAGCACTCTGATTTTTTCAAGGTAAAAGTCTCGATCGCTTGAATCAACACTCGGTAAAGAGCATTGATAGCAAATATCGAGCAATTTTCTGTCTAAACACTATGAATGTAACCACCAGGAAAGAGGAATGAAGGTTCAAGCAAGCATCCGTAGACACAAGCAAGAAACCTAACATCACCATCTAACCCTTTAATCAGTGGACCCCATAGGTTCGACTGAAATCCAACTACGAGCTTTTTAACCGCAGCAACTTTAATATACGCTATTGGAGCTGGAATTACCGCGGCTGCTGGCACCAGACTTGCCCTCCAATAGATCCTCGTTAAAGGATTTAAATTGTACTCATTCCAATTACGGGGCCTCAATAGAGTCCCGTATTGTTATTTTTCGTCACTACATCCCCGTACTGGGATTGTGTAATTTGCGCGCCTGCTGCCTTCCTTAGATGTGGTAGCCGTTTCTCAGGCTCCCTCTCCGGAATCGAACCCTAATTCCCCGTTACCCGTTACAACCATGGTAGGCGCATAACCTACCATCGACAGTTGATAAGGCAGTTGCTTGAGGGATACATCGTCGGCTCAGAGGCCATACGATTTGCTCAGTTATTCAGAGTCATCACAAGAAATGCAACCGAAGTTGCTAAGATCCCCACTGCTAGTCCTTAGACAGCGACCGAAATCACTGAACAGGGTTCTAGGTGAATAAGAATCATTGGTCTTGTACTAATAAATGCGATCCTTCCGTCAGCAAGCTGAGGTTGGAACACTTGTTCATGTATTAGCTCTAGAATTACCACAGTTATCCATGTAAAAAAGAATATCCGAGGAACCGTAACTGATTTAATGAGCCATTCGCGGTTTCACTTTATAAACAGTATGTACTTAGACATGCATGGCTTAATCTTTGAGACAAGCATATGACTACTGGCAGGATCAACCAGGTAACTTGATGTTTTAGCAAAGTAAAATGCTAAACAAGTTGTTTTTGCAGCTATAAATACGATATCCTCAGCTAACAACCAGCAAGTGGATGTTAACTTTAACGAGGTATCGAGATTTATGTCGTGCATTAAGATGATTCTGCAGAAAACTCTTTAGAATCCATCTTCTTCCACTAAAATGTGCAAGCACATCTAGCAGGAGTAACCATTGCTGGGTACGTTTGCAAGTCAACTAAACAGCATAGTATTATAACCGCTTGATACCAATTTCTTGGATCAATCTGCGGTCTGCTTTGCACAAGCAGAGCTCAATACTAATACTGCTCACTCTGTTGAGTGACTAGTTTGAACATATATGCAAGATATGAAGTCTGATAGCATTAAAGC
>NW_028315839.1:22500-27500 GCF_039701765.1 Tetranychus urticae
TAGAGTACCGATCTACTGACCACAGAATCACTAGGTTAACGTAAGCTTGCCACTTTTACCAACAAACCACCAAAAGCCAGCCAATCCATGAGTTGTTTCAACACCAGGTGAAGAAACAGACATCATCAACGAAAGACTAGTCGGATTCGTCAGAGCAGATGACAAGCATTGTTGACCCTGCATAAGCAGAGATTCATCTCCAATGTGACTGTGGTAACAGTTGCCAACACTAGCTCACAGGCTAAGTCTAACAACGCAAGGAATATTAGTAGCTGTGAAAACTAAATGCTGATTAGGTGTGTGTTTAGTACACCTTGCTGTTATCACTTGAACAAGAGTTTTGCACTCTCCTTCACATTGGTCGTGGTTTGAGCACGAGAGTTGAGAAAATGCACTCCTCATGCACATATTGCACTCCTCCTATCAATACCAAGATCCAAGGGCAGGCTAAAAGTTACCCCTTAACCTACTGATCTTGGAACGCTGTAAAGCATTCTTAGCACTGAATAGAAAAAGGCAACAATACACAAGAGGAGCTGAGTTCTCCTCTCAGCTACACTTCGTGGTTCTATCCGTTTCTCTACAAGCGGTTTCACGTCCTTTTGAACTCTCTCTTCAAAGTACTTTGCAACTTTCCCTCACGGTACTTGTTTGCTATCGATATTACCATCGTATTTAGTCTTAGGAGGAGTTTACCTCCTAATTTGGATTGCACTCTCAAGCAATCTGACTCTATCCGCGACTAAAGCCAGTAATCGATATTCCATTAACCAAGATCTGCCACCGGCCTAGAACCGTCTCTGGGAAGAGGGCCCTTGTCAGAGGGACTTGCAGATTTAGTTGAAATAATCGTGACTCTAGCCATTACGCAGCACCGCTTTCCACCTTTCAATGGAAAACCTTTGCGCCGGACTCATCCCTTTTCACTCGCCGTTACTCAGGGAATCTCATTTGATTTCTTTTCCTCCGCTGAATTATATGCTTAAATTCGGCGGGTAACCTCACCTGATCTGAGATCAAAAATATTGATTAAGTTGATTAATGTTTATTTGTGTTGTTTGCAAGCAAGCAACGTAAATCTACTTTAATGTTTGCACAAATTTTGCCTTTGCATTACTTCTTAGGTCTGCTTTAACAGAATGAAATAGCTACTATTTGTACGATTTATACAAGTGCAAGAAGATTCATCAGTTAACAGGTTAGTTGATCACCATAGTTATCTGCAATACGACTTTAGCGTCGTCAGATAGGCGACTAACCTTAGAATCTCATGCTAGTATCTATTCATATATACTGCTTGCAGAGATGAAATATGCATTGTACACAAAATTTATCATGTGAAACAAGTAGATTTGAGATTCTCCTTACTAAATTGCAACGAATTGCAATTAAGAAAAGGAATAAAACATCAAGATTCATGCATATAAATATACAATCCTCTCAAAACAATGCATATATGGTAGTATGCAAGTGTTTTGTTGATTATTTTACATCTCAACTCTCAGACAGATGTGACCTCGGAAAAGACCCGAAAGCCGCAATGTGCGTTGGAAGCTCAAGTGCTCGGCGTGTCCTGCAATTCGCACCGATTATCGTAGCTAGCTACGTTCTTCATCGATTGGTAATTCGAGTGATCCACCGCTTGAAGATGTATCTTTGCCACCGTGGGACTTTTAATAAGTATCCTAAATCTGCATTGAGAGGGTTTGAAAACAATTGTATGCAGTTTATAAAAACCATAATTGTCTTTACTTAGTTAGGCGAAGAAGTGTAAAACTTCCTTCTTTAAACCTTGCCGTCAGCATAAGCTGAAGACTTGATCAGGTACCAAGTATGTAGCAAGACAGGCTTTTCATTATAAACTACAATTGTTTTGCAAAAGAAATTATGGCTATCGTTAGATAACCCTCACTCTTTGTTGCATTGGATAATGAAAGATGGATGTATGAATGAACGAATGTAATGCAAATTAGAATCATGTTGCAATGGCTAAATGTTTGCAATAAACATTCACAATTGCGACTCTAATGCAAATACAATTCAATTGCATTCACCATATTAGCATCTACAATATCACTATGCAGAGTGTTTGATTGTTTGAAGGTTGTATTTCTCTTATAATAAGAGGGTAATACGTTAATGATCCTTCCGCAGGTTCACCTACGGAAACCTTGTTACGACTTTTACTTCCTCTAAATGATCAAGTTTGAACATCTTTCCAGCACAATCCGACCACTAGTTTCCCAATGGTCTGGATTGACCAGTCCGAAGTCCTCACTAAATCATTCAATCGGTAGTAGCGACGGGCGGTGTGTACAAAGGGCAGGGACGTAATCAACGCAAGCTAATGACTCACGCTTACTGGGAATTCCTCGTTCATGGGCAATAATTACAATGCCCAATCCCCATCACGAAATGGGTTCAAGCGGTTACCCACTCCTTTCGGAGCAGGAAACAGTATGCACGATGACCACTTCAGTGTAGCACGCGTGCGGCCCCGGACATCTAAGGGCATCACAGACCTGTTATTGCTCTGTTTCGTGCGGCTGCGAGCGCCGCTTGTCCCTCTAAGAAGTCCTTACAGTGCTACAGCATCCTTACCCTAGCCAATTCTGTAGGCTAATAGCAGCAGAGCCCTCAACAGCCGAAACCATCAAGAGATACTACCACCCACAGGTTGACTAAGGGGGAGTACTGCAGTGTAAACTGCAAGTCTATTTAGTAGGCTAGAGTCTCGTTCGTTATCGGAATTAACCAGACAAATCACTCCACCAACTAAGAACGGCCATGCACCACCACCCACTGAATCAAGAAAGAGCTCTCAATCTGTCAATCCTCTCAGTGTCCGGGCCGGGTGAGTTTTCCCGTGTTGAGTCAAATTAAGCCGCAAGCTCCACTCCTGGTGGTGCCCTTCCGTCAATTCCTTTAAGTTTCAGCTTTGCAACCATACTTCCCCCGGAACCCAAAAACTTTGGTTTCCCGGAAGCTTCCATTCGAGTCATGAAATTAGTTACTCAGAATGATCGCTGGTTGGCATCGTTTATGGTTAGAACTAGGGCGGTATCTGATCGCCTTCGAACCTCTAACTTTCGTTCTTGATTAATGAAAACATTCTTGGCAAATGCTTTCGCTGTAGTTTGTCTTGCGACGGTCCAAGAATTTCACCTCTAGCGCCGCAATACAAATGCCCCCGTCTGTCCCTCTTAATCATTACCTTGGATTCTTAAGACCAACAAAATAGAACCAAGGTCCTATTCCATTATTCCATGCAAGATCATTCAAGTTAAGGTAGTGGTACGCATCATATAGATGGTTGACCATACCGTTTTTAGGCACCTCTTTCGAGGTTTTGGACGCCTGCTTTGAGCACTCTGATTTTTTCAAGGTAAAAGTCTCGATCGCTTGAATCAACACTCGGTAAAGAGCATTGATAGCAAATATCGAGCAATTTTCTGTCTAAACACTATGAATGTAACCACCAGGAAAGAGGAATGAAGGTTCAAGCAAGCATCCGTAGACACAAGCAAGAAACCTAACATCACCATCTAACCCTTTAATCAGTGGACCCCATAGGTTCGACTGAAATCCAACTACGAGCTTTTTAACCGCAGCAACTTTAATATACGCTATTGGAGCTGGAATTACCGCGGCTGCTGGCACCAGACTTGCCCTCCAATAGATCCTCGTTAAAGGATTTAAATTGTACTCATTCCAATTACGGGGCCTCAATAGAGTCCCGTATTGTTATTTTTCGTCACTACATCCCCGTACTGGGATTGTGTAATTTGCGCGCCTGCTGCCTTCCTTAGATGTGGTAGCCGTTTCTCAGGCTCCCTCTCCGGAATCGAACCCTAATTCCCCGTTACCCGTTACAACCATGGTAGGCGCATAACCTACCATCGACAGTTGATAAGGCAGTTGCTTGAGGGATACATCGTCGGCTCAGAGGCCATACGATTTGCTCAGTTATTCAGAGTCATCACAAGAAATGCAACCGAAGTTGCTAAGATCCCCACTGCTAGTCCTTAGACAGCGACCGAAATCACTGAACAGGGTTCTAGGTGAATAAGAATCATTGGTCTTGTACTAATAAATGCGATCCTTCCGTCAGCAAGCTGAGGTTGGAACACTTGTTCATGTATTAGCTCTAGAATTACCACAGTTATCCATGTAAAAAAGAATATCCGAGGAACCGTAACTGATTTAATGAGCCATTCGCGGTTTCACTTTATAAACAGTATGTACTTAGACATGCATGGCTTAATCTTTGAGACAAGCATATGACTACTGGCAGGATCAACCAGGTAACTTGATGTTTTAGCAAAGTAAAATGCTAAACAAGTTGTTTTTGCAGCTATAAATACGATATCCTCAGCTAACAACCAGCAAGTGGATGTTAACTTTAACGAGGTATCGAGATTTATGTCGTGAATTAAGATGATTCTGCAGAAAACTCTTTAGAATCCATCTTCTTCCACTAAAATGTGCAAGCACATCTAGCAGGAGTAACCATTGCTGGGTACGTTTGCAAGTCAACTAAACAGCATAGTATTATAACCGCTTGATACCAATTTCTTGGATCAATCTGCGGTCTGCTTTGCACAAGCAGAGCTCAATACTAATACTGCTCACTCTGTTGAGTGACTAGTTTGAACATATATGCAAGATATGAAGTCTGATAGCATTAAAGCCCAACTCTCATAGATATTGTCAGTCGTACCAAGGAAGACCTTAGGTCTTGCAGGTACTCTACCTTTGTATAATAGTGTGTGGTGATAAGATGATTGACGATCCAAACCCATTCAGGCCCGTCTCTTCAACCACCAAACATCAACAGAATAACAGGAATAGATGCGTGAACAGCTACAGTCTGGACCATACCACTGCTTGATGCATTGACTTATCCATAACCGTAGACAATCACTTACCTCCCCATCAACTACTGATGGTTGCTTCTCTCAATTCAGCAACTACACTCACCACATATAACACAATAAATC
>NW_028315839.1:32500-37500 GCF_039701765.1 Tetranychus urticae
CATTCTTAGCACTGAATAGAAAAAGGCAACAATACACAAGAGGAGCTGAGTTCTCCTCTCAGCTACACTTCGTGGTTCTATCCGTTTCTCTACAAGCGGTTTCACGTCCTTTTGAACTCTCTCTTCAAAGTACTTTGCAACTTTCCCTCACGGTACTTGTTTGCTATCGATATTACCATCGTATTTAGTCTTAGGAGGAGTTTACCTCCTAATTTGGATTGCACTCTCAAGCAATCTGACTCTATCCGCGACTAAAGCCAGTAATCGATATTCCATTAACCAAGATCTGCCACCGGCCTAGAACCGTCTCTGGGAAGAGGGCCCTTGTCAGAGGGACTTGCAGATTTAGTTGAAATAATCGTGACTCTAACCATTACGCAGCACCGCTTTCCACCTTTCAATGGAAAACCTTTGCGCCGGACTCATCCCTTTTCACTCGCCGTTACTCAGGGAATCTCATTTGATTTCTTTTCCTCCGCTGAATTATATGCTTAAATTCGGCGGGTAACCTCACCTGATCTGAGATCAAAAATATTGATTAAGTTGATTAATGTTTATTTGTGTTGTTTGCAAGCAAGCAACGTAAATCTACTTTAATGTTTGCACAAATTTTGCCTTTGCATTACTTCTTAGGTCTGCTTTAACAGAATGAAATAGCTACTATTTGTACGATTTATACAAGTGCAAGAAGATTCATCAGTTAACAGGTTAGTTGATCACCATAGTTATCTGCAATACGACTTTAGCGTCGTCAGATAGGCGACTAACCTTAGAATCTCATGCTAGTATCTATTCATATATACTGCTTGCAGAGATGAAATATGCATTGTACACAAAATTTATCATGTGAAACAAGTAGATTTGAGATTCTCCTTACTAAATTGCAACGAATTGCAATTAAGAAAAGGAATAAAACATCAAGATTCATGCATATAAATATACAATCCTCTCAAAACAATGCATATATGGTAGTATGCAAGTGTTTTGTTGATTATTTTACATCTCAACTCTCAGACAGATGTGACCTCGGAAAAGACCCGAAAGCCGCAATGTGCGTTGGAAGCTCAAGTGCTCGGCGTGTCCTGCAATTCGCACCGATTATCGTAGCTAGCTACGTTCTTCATCGATTGGTAATTCGAGTGATCCACCGCTTGAAGATGTATCTTTGCCACCGTGGGACTTTTAATAAGTATCCTAAATCTGCATTGAGAGGGTTTGAAAACAATTGTATGCAGTTTATAAAAACCATAGTTGTCTTTACTTAGTTAGGCGAAGAAGTGTAAACCTTCCTTCTTTAAACCTTGCCGTCAGCATAAGCTGAAGACTTGATCAGGTACCAAGTATGTAGCAAGACAGGCTTTTCATTATAAACTACAATTGTTTTGCAAAAGAAATTATGGCTATCGTTAGATAACCCTCACTCTTTGTTGCATTGGATAATGAAAGATGGATGTATGAATGAACGAATGTAATGCAAATTAGAATCATGTTGCAATGGCTAAATGTTTGCAATAAACATTCACAATTGCGACTCTAATGCAAATACAATTCAATTGCATTCACCATATTAGCATCTACAATATCACTATGCAGAGTGTTTGATTGTTTGAAGGTTGTATTTCTCTTATAATAAGAGGGTAATACGTTAATGATCCTTCCGCAGGTTCACCTACGGAAACCTTGTTACGACTTTTACTTCCTCTAAATGATCAAGTTTGAACATCTTTCCAGCACAATCCGACCACTAGTTTCCCAATGGTCTGGATTGACCAGTCCGAAGTCCTCACTAAATCATTCAATCGGTAGTAGCGACGGGCGGTGTGTACAAAGGGCAGGGACGTAATCAACGCAAGCTAATGACTCACGCTTACTGGGAATTCCTCGTTCATGGGCAATAATTACAATGCCCAATCCCCATCACGAAATGGGTTCAAGCGGTTACCCACTCCTTTCGGAGCAGGAAACAGTATGCACGATGACCACTTCAGTGTAGCACGCGTGCGGCCCCGGACATCTAAGGGCATCACAGACCTGTTATTGCTCTGTTTCGTGCGGCTGCGAGCGCCGCTTGTCCCTCTAAGAAGTCCTTACAGTGCTACAGCATCCTTACCCTAGCCAATTCTGTAGGCTAATAGCAGCAGAGCCCTCAACAGCCGAAACCATCAAGAGATACTACCACCCACAGGTTGACTAAGGGGGAGTACTGCAGTGTAAACTGCAAGTCTATTTAGTAGGCTAGAGTCTCGTTCGTTATCGGAATTAACCAGACAAATCACTCCACCAACTAAGAACGGCCATGCACCACCACCCACTGAATCAAGAAAGAGCTCTCAATCTGTCAATCCTCTCAGTGTCCGGGCCGGGTGAGTTTTCCCGTGTTGAGTCAAATTAAGCCGCAAGCTCCACTCCTGGTGGTGCCCTTCCGTCAATTCCTTTAAGTTTCAGCTTTGCAACCATACTTCCCCCGGAACCCAAAAACTTTGGTTTCCCGGAAGCTTCCATTCGAGTCATGAAATTAGTTACTCAGAATGATCGCTGGTTGGCATCGTTTATGGTTAGAACTAGGGCGGTATCTGATCGCCTTCGAACCTCTAACTTTCGTTCTTGATTAATGAAAACATTCTTGGCAAATGCTTTCGCTGTAGTTTGTCTTGCGACGGTCCAAGAATTTCACCTCTAGCGCCGCAATACAAATGCCCCCGTCTGTCCCTCTTAATCATTACCTTGGATTCTTAAGACCAACAAAATAGAACCAAGGTCCTATTCCATTATTCCATGCAAGATCATTCAAGTTAAGGTAGTGGTACGCATCATATAGATGGTTGACCATACCGTTTTTAGGCACCTCTTTCGAGGTTTTGGACGCCTGCTTTGAGCACTCTGATTTTTTCAAGGTAAAAGTCTCGATCGCTTGAATCAACACTCGGTAAAGAGCATTGATAGCAAATATCGAGCAATTTTCTGTCTAAACACTATGAATGTAACCACCAGGAAAGAGGAATGAAGGTTCAAGCAAGCATCCGTAGACACAAGCAAGAAACCTAACATCACCATCTAACCCTTTAATCAGTGGACCCCATAGGTTCGACTGAAATCCAACTACGAGCTTTTTAACCGCAGCAACTTTAATATACGCTATTGGAGCTGGAATTACCGCGGCTGCTGGCACCAGACTTGCCCTCCAATAGATCCTCGTTAAAGGATTTAAATTGTACTCATTCCAATTACGGGGCCTCAATAGAGTCCCGTATTGTTATTTTTCGTCACTACATCCCCGTACTGGGATTGTGTAATTTGCGCGCCTGCTGCCTTCCTTAGATGTGGTAGCCGTTTCTCAGGCTCCCTCTCCGGAATCGAACCCTAATTCCCCGTTACCCGTTACAACCATGGTAGGCGCATAACCTACCATCGACAGTTGATAAGGCAGTTGCTTGAGGGATACATCGTCGGCTCAGAGGCCATACGATTTGCTCAGTTATTCAGAGTCATCACAAGAAATGCAACCGAAGTTGCTAAGATCCCCACTGCTAGTCCTTAGACAGCGACCGAAATCACTGAACAGGGTTCTAGGTGAATAAGAATCATTGGTCTTGTACTAATAAATGCGATCCTTCCGTCAGCAAGCTGAGGTTGGAACACTTGTTCATGTATTAGCTCTAGAATTACCACAGTTATCCATGTAAAAAAGAATATCCGAGGAACCGTAACTGATTTAATGAGCCATTCGCGGTTTCACTTTATAAACAGTATGTACTTAGACATGCATGGCTTAATCTTTGAGACAAGCATATGACTACTGGCAGGATCAACCAGGTAACTTGATGTTTTAGCAAAGTAAAATGCTAAACAAGTTGTTTTTGCAGCTATAAATACGATATCCTCAGCTAACAACCAGCAAGTGGATGTTAACTTTAACGAGGTATCGAGATTTATGTCGTGCATTAAGATGATTCTGCAGAAAACTCTTTAGAATCCATCTTCTTCCACTAAAATGTGCAAGCACATCTAGCAGGAGTAACCATTGCTGGGTACGTTTGCAAGTCAACTAAACAGCATAGTATTATAACCGCTTGATACCAATTTCTTGGATCAATCTGCGGTCTGCTTTGCACAAGCAGAGCTCAATACTAATACTGCTCACTCTGTTGAGTGACTAGTTTGAACATATATGCAAGATATGAAGTCTGATAGCATTAAAGCCCAACTCTCATAGATATTGTCAGTCGTACCAAGGAAGACCTTAGGTCTTGCAGGTACTCTACCTTTGTATAATAGTGTGTGGTGATAAGATGATTGACGATCCAAACCCATTCAGGCCCGTCTCTTCAACCACCAAACATCAACAGAATAACAGGAATAGATGCGTGAACAGCTACAGTCTGGACCATACCACTGCTTGATGCATTGACTTATCCATAACCGTAGACAATCACTTACCTCCCCATCAACTACTGATGGTTGCTTCTCTCAATTCAGCAACTACACTCACCACATATAACACAATAAATCTGGTTGTGATCTAAAACCTCTTTTTCTGAAAATTAGACTAAGTCCGTGTCTATTTTTGACACCCAATAACTTTTGAACCATAAGGTCAATCGCGATCATGTTTTTCGGGGTAATATCCCAGTAGTGCCGACTATCGCATGCGCTTATTAATGACCTAAATTACTAAACGCAAGTGGCCTAAAATCGCGCCAATTCGAACATTCTCATTGCTTTTATGGGCTCAACCATTAAAGGCGATTTCCTCTGGTACCAACAGCACGAACTCGATCAAAATTACGCAATCATTAGTTGACCTAATGCTGATAATGTCCAAAAGATTTGGTACCGTGAATCGACCTCGTTCTTCCGTTATAATGAGTCATCATCGAAAATCCAGGGGTATGCAAAAAATTTAACATGTAATTCAATGGAAAAAGTTAAAGTTCGGTTTTTTCCAGGGGTATGCAAAAATTTTTCAGTTTTAAATCAAAACAAGGTTAACTAGCTAAAAC
>NW_028315839.1:42500-45000 GCF_039701765.1 Tetranychus urticae
TTAAATTCGGCGGGTAACCTCACCTGATCTGAGATCAAAAATATTGATTAAGTTGATTAATGTTTATTTGTGTTGTTTGCAAGCAAGCAACGTAAATCTACTTTAATGTTTGCACAAATTTTGCCTTTGCATTACTTCTTAGGTCTGCTTTAACAGAATGAAATAGCTACTATTTGTACGATTTATACAAGTGCAAGAAGATTCATCAGTTAACAGGTTAGTTGATCACCATAGTTATCTGCAATACGACTTTAGCGTCGTCAGATAGGCGACTAACCTTAGAATCTCATGCTAGTATCTATTCATATATACTGCTTGCAGAGATGAAATATGCATTGTACACAAAATTTATCATGTGAAACAAGTAGATTTGAGATTCTCCTTACTAAATTGCAACGAATTGCAATTAAGAAAAGGAATAAAACATCAAGATTCATGCATATAAATATACAATCCTCTCAAAACAATGCATATATGGTAGTATGCAAGTGTTTTGTTGATTATTTTACATCTCAACTCTCAGACAGATGTGACCTCGGAAAAGACCCGAAAGCCGCAATGTGCGTTGGAAGCTCAAGTGCTCGGCGTGTCCTGCAATTCGCACCGATTATCGTAGCTAGCTACGTTCTTCATCGATTGGTAATTCGAGTGATCCACCGCTTGAAGATGTATCTTTGCCACCGTGGGACTTTTAATAAGTATCCTAAATCTGCATTGAGAGGGTTTGAAAACAATTGTATGCAGTTTATAAAAACCATAGTTGTCTTTACTTAGTTAGGCGAAGAAGTGTAAAACTTCCTTCTTTAAACCTTGCCGTCAGCATAAGCTGAAGACTTGATCAGGTACCAAGTATGTAGCAAGACAGGCTTTTCATTATAAACTACAATTGTTTTGCAAAAGAAATTATGGCTATCGTTAGATAACCCTCACTCTTTGTTGCATTGGATAATGAAAGATGGATGTATGAATGAACGAATGTAATGCAAATTAGAATCATGTTGCAATGGCTAAATGTTTGCAATAAACATTCACAATTGCGACTCTAATGCAAATACAATTCAATTGCATTCACCATATTAGCATCTACAATATCACTATGCAGAGTGTTTGATTGTTTGAAGGTTGTATTTCTCTTATAATAAGAGGGTAATACGTTAATGATCCTTCCGCAGGTTCACCTACGGAAACCTTGTTACGACTTTTACTTCCTCTAAATGATCAAGTTTGAACATCTTTCCAGCACAATCCGACCACTAGTTTCCCAATGGTCTGGATTGACCAGTCCGAAGTCCTCACTAAATCATTCAATCGGTAGTAGCGACGGGCGGTGTGTACAAAGGGCAGGGACGTAATCAACGCAAGCTAATGACTCACGCTTACTGGGAATTCCTCGTTCATGGGCAATAATTACAATGCCCAATCCCCATCACGAAATGGGTTCAAGCGGTTACCCACTCCTTTCGGAGCAGGAAACAGTATGCACGATGACCACTTCAGTGTAGCACGCGTGCGGCCCCGGACATCTAAGGGCATCACAGACCTGTTATTGCTCTGTTTCGTGCGGCTGCGAGCGCCGCTTGTCCCTCTAAGAAGTCCTTACAGTGCTACAGCATCCTTACCCTAGCCAATTCTGTAGGCTAATAGCAGCAGAGCCCTCAACAGCCGAAACCATCAAGAGATACTACCACCCACAGGTTGACTAAGGGGGAGTACTGCAGTGTAAACTGCAAGTCTATTTAGTAGGCTAGAGTCTCGTTCGTTATCGGAATTAACCAGACAAATCACTCCACCAACTAAGAACGGCCATGCACCACCACCCACTGAATCAAGAAAGAGCTCTCAATCTGTCAATCCTCTCAGTGTCCGGGCCGGGTGAGTTTTCCCGTGTTGAGTCAAATTAAGCCGCAAGCTCCACTCCTGGTGGTGCCCTTCCGTCAATTCCTTTAAGTTTCAGCTTTGCAACCATACTTCCCCCGGAACCCAAAAACTTTGGTTTCCCGGAAGCTTCCATTCGAGTCATGAAATTAGTTACTCAGAATGATCGCTGGTTGGCATCGTTTATGGTTAGAACTAGGGCGGTATCTGATCGCCTTCGAACCTCTAACTTTCGTTCTTGATTAATGAAAACATTCTTGGCAAATGCTTTCGCTGTAGTTTGTCTTGCGACGGTCCAAGAATTTCACCTCTAGCGCCGCAATACAAATGCCCCCGTCTGTCCCTCTTAATCATTACCTTGGATTCTTAAGACCAACAAAATAGAACCAAGGTCCTATTCCATTATTCCATGCAAGATCATTCAAGTTAAGGTAGTGGTACGCATCATATAGATGGTTGACCATACCGTTTTTAGGCACCTCTTTCGAGGTTTTGGACGCCTGCTTTGAGCACTCTGATTTTTTCAAGGTAAAAGTCTCGATCGCTTGAATCAACACTCGGTAAAGAGCATTGATAGCAAATATCGAGCAATTTTCTGTCTAAACACTATGAATGTAACCACCAG
>NW_028315839.1:52500-55000 GCF_039701765.1 Tetranychus urticae
GATTTGAGATTCTCCTTACTAAATTGCAACGAATTGCAATTAAGAAAAGGAATAAAACATCAAGATTCATGCATATAAATATACAATCCTCTCAAAACAATGCATATATGGTAGTATGCAAGTGTTTTGTTGATTATTTTACATCTCAACTCTCAGACAGATGTGACCTCGGAAAAGACCCGAAAGCCGCAATGTGCGTTGGAAGCTCAAGTGCTCGGCGTGTCCTGCAATTCGCACCGATTATCGTAGCTAGCTACGTTCTTCATCGATTGGTAATTCGAGTGATCCACCGCTTGAAGATGTATCTTTGCCACCGTGGGACTTTTAATAAGTATCCTAAATCTGCATTGAGAGGGTTTGAAAACAATTGTATGCAGTTTATAAAAACCATAGTTGTCTTTACTTAGTTAGGCGAAGAAGTGTAAAACTTCCTTCTTTAAACCTTGCCGTCAGCATAAGCTGAAGACTTGATCAGGTACCAAGTATGTAGCAAGACAGGCTTTTCATTATAAACTACAATTGTTTTGCAAAAGAAATTATGGCTATCGTTAGATAACCCTCACTCTTTGTTGCATTGGATAATGAAAGATGGATGTATGAATGAACGAATGTAATGCAAATTAGAATCATGTTGCAATGGCTAAATGTTTGCAATAAACATTCACAATTGCGACTCTAATGCAAATACAATTCAATTGCATTCACCATATTAGCATCTACAATATCACTATGCAGAGTGTTTGATTGTTTGAAGGTTGTATTTCTCTTATAATAAGAGGGTAATACGTTAATGATCCTTCCGCAGGTTCACCTACGGAAACCTTGTTACGACTTTTACTTCCTCTAAATGATCAAGTTTGAACATCTTTCCAGCACAATCCGACCACTAGTTTCCCAATGGTCTGGATTGACCAGTCCGAAGTCCTCACTAAATCATTCAATCGGTAGTAGCGACGGGCGGTGTGTACAAAGGGCAGGGACGTAATCAACGCAAGCTAATGACTCACGCTTACTGGGAATTCCTCGTTCATGGGCAATAATTACAATGCCCAATCCCCATCACGAAATGGGTTCAAGCGGTTACCCACTCCTTTCGGAGCAGGAAACAGTATGCACGATGACCACTTCAGTGTAGCACGCGTGCGGCCCCGGACATCTAAGGGCATCACAGACCTGTTATTGCTCTGTTTCGTGCGGCTGCGAGCGCCGCTTGTCCCTCTAAGAAGTCCTTACAGTGCTACAGCATCCTTACCCTAGCCAATTCTGTAGGCTAATAGCAGCAGAGCCCTCAACAGCCGAAACCATCAAGAGATACTACCACCCACAGGTTGACTAAGGGGGAGTACTGCAGTGTAAACTGCAAGTCTATTTAGTAGGCTAGAGTCTCGTTCGTTATCGGAATTAACCAGACAAATCACTCCACCAACTAAGAACGGCCATGCACCACCACCCACTGAATCAAGAAAGAGCTCTCAATCTGTCAATCCTCTCAGTGTCCGGGCCGGGTGAGTTTTCCCGTGTTGAGTCAAATTAAGCCGCAAGCTCCACTCCTGGTGGTGCCCTTCCGTCAATTCCTTTAAGTTTCAGCTTTGCAACCATACTTCCCCCGGAACCCAAAAACTTTGGTTTCCCGGAAGCTTCCATTCGAGTCATGAAATTAGTTACTCAGAATGATCGCTGGTTGGCATCGTTTATGGTTAGAACTAGGGCGGTATCTGATCGCCTTCGAACCTCTAACTTTCGTTCTTGATTAATGAAAACATTCTTGGCAAATGCTTTCGCTGTAGTTTGTCTTGCGACGGTCCAAGAATTTCACCTCTAGCGCCGCAATACAAATGCCCCCGTCTGTCCCTCTTAATCATTACCTTGGATTCTTAAGACCAACAAAATAGAACCAAGGTCCTATTCCATTATTCCATGCAAGATCATTCAAGTTAAGGTAGTGGTACGCATCATATAGATGGTTGACCATACCGTTTTTAGGCACCTCTTTCGAGGTTTTGGACGCCTGCTTTGAGCACTCTGATTTTTTCAAGGTAAAAGTCTCGATCGCTTGAATCAACACTCGGTAAAGAGCATTGATAGCAAATATCGAGCAATTTTCTGTCTAAACACTATGAATGTAACCACCAGGAAAGAGGAATGAAGGTTCAAGCAAGCATCCGTAGACACAAGCAAGAAACCTAACATCACCATCTAACCCTTTAATCAGTGGACCCCATAGGTTCGACTGAAATCCAACTACGAGCTTTTTAACCGCAGCAACTTTAATATACGCTATTGGAGCTGGAATTACCGCGGCTGCTGGCACCAGACTTGCCCTCCAATAGATCCTCGTTAAAGGATTTAAATTGTACTCATTCCAATTACGGGGCCTCAATAGAGTCCCGTATTGTTATTTTTCGTCACTACATCCCCGTACTGGGATTGTGTAATTTGCGCGCCTGCTGCCTTCCTTAGATGTGGTAGCCGTTTCTCAGGCTCCCTCTCCGGAATCGAA
>NW_028315839.1:62500-65000 GCF_039701765.1 Tetranychus urticae
AAGACAGGCTTTTCATTATAAACTACAATTGTTTTGCAAAAGAAATTATGGCTATCGTTAGATAACCCTCACTCTTTGTTGCATTGGATAATGAAAGATGGATGTATGAATGAACGAATGTAATGCAAATTAGAATCATGTTGCAATGGCTAAATGTTTGCAATAAACATTCACAATTGCGACTCTAATGCAAATACAATTCAATTGCATTCACCATATTAGCATCTACAATATCACTATGCAGAGTGTTTGATTGTTTGAAGGTTGTATTTCTCTTATAATAAGAGGGTAATACGTTAATGATCCTTCCGCAGGTTCACCTACGGAAACCTTGTTACGACTTTTACTTCCTCTAAATGATCAAGTTTGAACATCTTTCCAGCACAATCCGACCACTAGTTTCCCAATGGTCTGGATTGACCAGTCCGAAGTCCTCACTAAATCATTCAATCGGTAGTAGCGACGGGCGGTGTGTACAAAGGGCAGGGACGTAATCAACGCAAGCTAATGACTCACGCTTACTGGGAATTCCTCGTTCATGGGCAATAATTACAATGCCCAATCCCCATCACGAAATGGGTTCAAGCGGTTACCCACTCCTTTCGGAGCAGGAAACAGTATGCACGATGACCACTTCAGTGTAGCACGCGTGCGGCCCCGGACATCTAAGGGCATCACAGACCTGTTATTGCTCTGTTTCGTGCGGCTGCGAGCGCCGCTTGTCCCTCTAAGAAGTCCTTACAGTGCTACAGCATCCTTACCCTAGCCAATTCTGTAGGCTAATAGCAGCAGAGCCCTCAACAGCCGAAACCATCAAGAGATACTACCACCCACAGGTTGACTAAGGGGGAGTACTGCAGTGTAAACTGCAAGTCTATTTAGTAGGCTAGAGTCTCGTTCGTTATCGGAATTAACCAGACAAATCACTCCACCAACTAAGAACGGCCATGCACCACCACCCACTGAATCAAGAAAGAGCTCTCAATCTGTCAATCCTCTCAGTGTCCGGGCCGGGTGAGTTTTCCCGTGTTGAGTCAAATTAAGCCGCAAGCTCCACTCCTGGTGGTGCCCTTCCGTCAATTCCTTTAAGTTTCAGCTTTGCAACCATACTTCCCCCGGAACCCAAAAACTTTGGTTTCCCGGAAGCTTCCATTCGAGTCATGAAATTAGTTACTCAGAATGATCGCTGGTTGGCATCGTTTATGGTTAGAACTAGGGCGGTATCTGATCGCCTTCGAACCTCTAACTTTCGTTCTTGATTAATGAAAACATTCTTGGCAAATGCTTTCGCTGTAGTTTGTCTTGCGACGGTCCAAGAATTTCACCTCTAGCGCCGCAATACAAATGCCCCCGTCTGTCCCTCTTAATCATTACCTTGGATTCTTAAGACCAACAAAATAGAACCAAGGTCCTATTCCATTATTCCATGCAAGATCATTCAAGTTAAGGTAGTGGTACGCATCATATAGATGGTTGACCATACCGTTTTTAGGCACCTCTTTCGAGGTTTTGGACGCCTGCTTTGAGCACTCTGATTTTTTCAAGGTAAAAGTCTCGATCGCTTGAATCAACACTCGGTAAAGAGCATTGATAGCAAATATCGAGCAATTTTCTGTCTAAACACTATGAATGTAACCACCAGGAAAGAGGAATGAAGGTTCAAGCAAGCATCCGTAGACACAAGCAAGAAACCTAACATCACCATCTAACCCTTTAATCAGTGGACCCCATAGGTTCGACTGAAATCCAACTACGAGCTTTTTAACCGCAGCAACTTTAATATACGCTATTGGAGCTGGAATTACCGCGGCTGCTGGCACCAGACTTGCCCTCCAATAGATCCTCGTTAAAGGATTTAAATTGTACTCATTCCAATTACGGGGCCTCAATAGAGTCCCGTATTGTTATTTTTCGTCACTACATCCCCGTACTGGGATTGTGTAATTTGCGCGCCTGCTGCCTTCCTTAGATGTGGTAGCCGTTTCTCAGGCTCCCTCTCCGGAATCGAACCCTAATTCCCCGTTACCCGTTACAACCATGGTAGGCGCATAACCTACCATCGACAGTTGATAAGGCAGTTGCTTGAGGGATACATCGTCGGCTCAGAGGCCATACGATTTGCTCAGTTATTCAGAGTCATCACAAGAAATGCAACCGAAGTTGCTAAGATCCCCACTGCTAGTCCTTAGACAGCGACCGAAATCACTGAACAGGGTTCTAGGTGAATAAGAATCATTGGTCTTGTACTAATAAATGCGATCCTTCCGTCAGCAAGCTGAGGTTGGAACACTTGTTCATGTATTAGCTCTAGAATTACCACAGTTATCCATGTAAAAAAGAATATCCGAGGAACCGTAACTGATTTAATGAGCCATTCGCGGTTTCACTTTATAAACAGTATGTACTTAGACATGCATGGCTTAATCTTTGAGACAAGCATATGACTACTGGCAGGATCAACCAGGTAACTTGATGTTTTAGCAAAGTAAAATGCTAAACA